>NC_064670.1:36853176-37043176 GCF_943734685.1 Anopheles coluzzii | reverse complement strand
GCGGTTGCTGAGTTAGATTGTCACACGCTGCTAAGACGGCCCCACGCACACGCTGTCTCTCTCTCTCTCTCTCTCATCACGCTACAATAGTGGTGTGTGGATCTGCATTTGAGAGGGATGGGGGGGGGGGGGGGCAAGATTGGTATTATAGCTCTGTGGAAGCAGAAAAAAAACATCCTCCACCACATCATGCCCGATCACGGGACTTCCGATAGAGGCAGTTAGTAGACAAATTGAAGTTGTGCAGTGCAGCAAATTGGCCGAGATTATTTGGGACGGTTTAATTGCACGGGGATGAGTGGACGAAACCCTGCAGCAAATTGTTGTGCTGAGAACAACGAGAACCAGTTTAAGTTTATGTGGTGCGAAATCGCACATTTTGCAGCGGCCCTTTTTTGTACCTTGTTTCTGGCAGAAAGATAGACTATGCATTATAGTTTCTCTTTGAGCGGTAATATTCATAAAAAGAAACATAAAATTATTCTACAATGGAAAAAACTTAGTTAATCTACATAAGTTAAATAATCTTTTTTTTTGTAATATAATGCATCATATAAAGTGAGTCACAGTCAAATGAATGTGTAATACCCTCTTTAAAAACGTGTTAACCAACTTTTTCCGTTACTGTTTTACTATTACAATAACAACACACACACGTGCCTTTCAACGTTCTAAGCTGCTTAGCCAAAAAAAAGAGGGAAACATACATTTATCACTTATTTTTTGTTACTTCTAAACTTGCTTTTCTTACGATTTGGCGTTAAAAACCGTCCAACTTCACGCTCATTAGCTGAATGTTCAGAAGTACGCAATGATGGATGTAAATAGGGGTTGTGAAAAAAAAAAACAATTGCTACCAAAAAAACACACACACATAAATGTTTAGTTAAGAATCACATGCCACCAGATGAATGATTACACAAATGCCTCTTTTTGTTGGTCTGTCCCTCTACCGATGGTCGTTACATCCACCTGCCTTGGCTTGGTGAGTCTTGAAGAATATAAACAGCGATATTACGACGGAAATTTGCAGCACGCGTAGAGTGTATGGCACTTTACCTTAGGATAAGTCAAACATGAAAATAAGATTATGTCAGCACTTTTACTGATTGATCTTTCAACCCTTTGTGTGTGGATCGAGTATTGAATAAAATGTTATTTTGATCGTCAATTTCGAAACACTTTTTCTTTTATTTTTCAGCTCTGAAAATGAGCTGAAACAAACAGGAATAGGCTTCCAGCTCAACTGGAAATCGCATACATAGCCTATCAATTAATATAATTATTTGCATATCTGCTACTTTAGCTAAAAATCCACTCTAATACAAAAACAGTTTTGATTATACATATTTATTTGCTACCTTGAATCCCCAATAGGATTACAGGCGGTCCCCGAGATACACGGTTAATGGGGACCGAAAACGGCCGCAAAATACCGCGTATCTCGAATTTCCGCGTAAGTCGAATCTCGTGATTTCCAGCTAAAATATCACAAATTTTCGTGTAATTTTGCAAGTAGGGGGCGGTTTTAGTCACTTTATGAATTATTTGATATGATTCTGACTGAATATAACTGTTTTAAACCTTTTGAAATAGTTTTTAACATTCGATCAAAACGGAAATTATTTGGCAATTTGCAATTGATGTGTCAAATCAGTACAATTTGCTCAAAGAATTGTCAAATTTAGAAAACCGCGTATCTCCGAATCCGCGTATAAGAGGTACCGTGTATCTCGGGGACCGCCTGTATTCATCTATGGTATTTGCTCTTCGTCGGTGTTTACTCTATCGGTTAGCTCAATCGATAATGTGATTTAATACAATTCTGTTTACGAACTGTAACCATATTATGGGATTTTTGGGCTTCTGCTAAAGATGGAACGGAGTTATAAGAACTGTTTGAAGCACATACGTCGTCAACTGGCACGACTAAACAACATACCCGTCTTGGGTTCAAGCCCCGAATGGACTGTACGCATATACGTAGCACTGACTATCCTGCTATGAGTGACTGATACGTCACTGAAAGTCTAGCACCGCTAGTAGTACAGGCTGGCCATGACCGATAATGGTTGTTGTAGAAGAACTAACAGAATAAGAAGAAGAAGAATAAGAAAAAGAAGAAGTATATATAATATTCGCTTAAGTGAATATTACCTCTTAGCCAACTGTCAATTGGTTTTCGTTATTCGTATCTTTTTTTGTCGAAGTTTTTAAAATTCTTCGTATAATTTTTTTATCAATTACGTCATTTATTGCCATACTAAATGTATTCCTTTTCTTTTTATTTTCCTTTTTATTATAAAAAAAACTTAGGAATCATATTACTTCCTATTTTGTGTTTAGTTCGACCTTAGTATGACAGATGTATGAAAATATCAGTTTATTAGCTTATGAATGCTGCAACTAACCGTTAGAATTTAAACTTTATTGACTTCTATTTTTACTTCTTACGTGTTGAGTAATGTTGACGTATCATAACAATCAGATTATAATTGTTTTATCATCTCTGATGCCTGCCTAGAGGAAGTTCGAAAACGTGATTCATAATTATGCTTTCTAGCGCTACAACCTGATTATATTCCAATAGTTCAAATGTCACGAAACAATGATGATAAGTTTATTTTCCTGTTGTAGAGAAAATAGAGACGAATAAAACAAACATGTTCAAAGCCTCCACAAGCTCAACAACCAGCCAACCTGGTAGAGAATTAGTAATATTGGAGGAGACTTCAACGACCATTTGAATTCAAAAACACCTCAACCGCTTTTCATGTGAAATATTTCATTGGCACTATATGGTACAGCTTTTTCACCGGAGTGTGCAGTCTTTCAACAGAACGAAAGGTTGCGTCAGTACTGCTTGACAGTAGGCACGCAAGCCGATTCTGTTGTGAACAGAGTGGCCAGATTATCTTGGCGGATTTCGGATTCATTTTATCTGTAGTTTTCGGTAGGTTAAAACTCGAAACTCCAGGGGGGGGGGAGTGCTAATGCATAACCGTTCAGTTAGACATACAGCGACAACGTCGAGCGCGACGAAAAATAGCTCTAAATTTCACTCTGTGTAGATCAAAGTAGCTCATTTGACTCAGTCAACCAACTTGTTTTATATTTGAAAACACACAAAAATAGGTTAAAATGTGTTCAAATCTAATTTTTTGTGTTTGGCATTAATCTGGCTTGTAAAAAAAACTAGATAATTCGATTATTTCGGATGAAGCAAAATTGTCGCGCGCGACGAGTAGCTCTGTTTGCAAAATTGAGCTACTTTTTGTCGCGCGCGACGTTGTCGCTGTATGTCTATTTGGACGGTAAAATGAAAGTTCCATCTCACCTGGCGCTCTAGCACCAATCGAACACGACATCGAACATGAAAAATGTATGGGATTTGACATGTTTGTCTTGTTTGTTTGTTTGTGTCTGACAGTGCACCTCCATATGATTATATGGGTTTGTTCGAGTCGGTTGTCGTGTTCGATTGGTGCCAGAGCGCAGCCTCACGAGAAAATGCATCCTTTATCTAGGATATGGATTAGATTTGGTTCAGCGGTTATACAAATGAAGATTTTTCTGAAGTGTCGATCTGAAAATTGGAATTCTAAGCCAAAGAAGGACTAAGATGTACATTTTTTTTGTACAAAATCAAGTATCTGTGATTTTCGGTAGGAGAAATGAAAAATCGGTAGTTTTAGGGTGGTCATCTGTGAATCGGTAGGAATACAGATAAATCGGTATTTCTGGTCACTCTGGTTGTGAAAACAGCTGCTCGTCGATGCGGCGCCGCTGCTGGCTTTCCAGTGGGCCTTTCGGGTGTGTGTTATTGTGCTCCCAACAATCAAATTCGCTTGCCTGCTGCCGTCAGTAGACCGTAAAAGAGATAATGAGGGCTACCGTCCCTCTCTGAGCGCTTTGTTATTTGTTGCCCAAAGATAAGCGGACTGGCGGTGTTTACGGTGCCGATAATTTTAACCATTCCCTTTTCCCGTTAGAACGTGTCACATTTGATTTGGACGCGGGCAAGAATGCATTTCTAGCCGATTGCATTGCCACTTGCTTGCCTCTAGATGCTGTATTGGCGTTTAGATACAAGGCAGCGCGTAGCCGAAACCCTTCGGTCACGGTGTAGGTGTAAGTCCCACAAGTGCAATTAACCCCAATCGCGAAAAAACACAACAACAACAACGCTGTCCCAAACTGCGGTCAATCGAATCGGGCCGAGCGATAGGTTTGAACTTTCCGAAAGGCACACCAGCAGCAGTACGGTTTCTTCAGCGATGGTTGTTGACCTCGATCACCAGGAAGCGGAACCATCGTCGGTGACAGCTGGACACGGAAGATCTGGTGTCGCAAAGTACGAGTAAAGTATCGAGCCAATATTTAACCATGATCGTGTATACCCTGATAAGGGACCGACCATCATTGCTTAGTGCGCACTGACCGTGCCGTGGCGTTTGTTGTTTGCAGATTAGAATGGAAGAACATCTTGACGATCGCGCACCAGACCGACATGCCGGAATTGAGGCAGCTCGCCGTCCGGGGTGAACTACGTGCCTCGCCATTCCGGAGCGTATGCTGGGCCATATTTCTCGGCGTGCTTGAGCCGTCTGGGACGGACCAGGCCTGGCCCCGGCAACGGTCCGATGCACGGGCCCACTACCGCCAGCTGAAGGAACAGTTTGTGCTGAATCCGCACCAGCAGACCACCGACGTGCGGGACGATCCACTGTCGCAATCGAAGCAAAGCCTCTGGAACCAGCACTTTTGTGATCAGGAACTATGCGCTGTGATAAAGCAGGACGTCGTGCGCACCTTTCCCGGGGTGGACTTTTTTCGCAAACCGGCGATACAGGAGCTGATGACCAACATTCTGTTCTGCTACGCACGCCAGTTTCCGGCCATGTGCTACCGGCAGGGAATGCATGAGATACTGGCACCGTTAATATTTGTCATTCACAGCGATCAGCAAGCCTTGGCACACATACAGGAACTGCATCCGGACATTGAGTATGGTTTTTATGCAAAGCATTACTTATGAGGGGTTTTTACCGTCACACGATCTATCTTCTTTTACTTACAGTCAAAATCTGCTGACAATTCTTGACCCACAGTATCTGGAAGAGGATTCCTAGTAAGCATGGAAGGGCCAACACCGATTAAGGCCAACAACATTAACCATCCTTCTATTACTTGCAGCGCATTATTCGCCAAAATTATGTTCCAGATAGAATCCTTCTATCGCATCACAGATGTCGTACCGACGGCGACCGGTTACTTCCCTGCGCAAACCCCGGGCAGCCCGATGAATTCCAGTCCGGCCGGTACTAAACGGAAGCCGGAAGTTGAGGTAGTGGAGCAGCTGAACTACATCAAGGACAAAATTCTCATCAAAGAAGATCTCCATCTGCACAACCATCTGCTCAAGCTCGACATTCCATTGGCCATTTTTGGCATGTAAGTTACTGTAGCGCGGAATGTACGCCTGGCCTTTTTACTGACATTGTGCTCCATTCCCCCCTGTGCTTTAGCCGATGGTTGCGTCTACTGTTTGGCCGGGAGTTTGCGCTACAAGACTTGCTGCTGCTGTGGGACGCAATATTCGGCGAAGGGGACGATCTCGGTCTGATTAACTACGTCGTCGTGGCGATGCTGATACGCATAAGAGATAAGTGTTAGTGTCTTGATGTAGATTGAATCCTCATCATGAACACAGTTGAATTAATGGCCATTCTGTACTTTCTCCTTACCAAAAGCAGTAATTTATAGCGACTATACAACCTGCCTTTCGTACCTGATGCGGTATCCTACCAACGTGGACATCGCGCTCGTAATACGTCACGCGCTGCACATGAAATCGCCCAAGGTGTACGAGCGACCGGCCGGAGCAATGATTTTCCTTTCCTCGCCGAAACGCCAAGCTCACCACCAGCATCCGCAGTCTGGTGCGATTGGTGCGCGTTCGAAAACGGCCGAGCTGCCGCAACTGAAGTATTCCACACTGCCAGCCGTTCATCAGCGCCGCGGACAGGTCGTGGTGGATGATCATCCGCTTCGAGCAGCTGCTGCCGCAACGGGGATCGACGATCGACAGCGAACCAGCTCACTGCCGAGAAACAGTGGCTCGATGCGAAAGGCCACTGCAGTCGAGCTGCGCCAGGTGGCCCATCAAGCCACTAAGAAAGCGATCACGGACTCCTCCCAAATGGAAGTTCGTGACCCGACGGTTACCGACGGCTACCGTGAGGATGTACGCTCTTAAACCCGTACCCAAATTGCCCTTCCCTTCGTTTTCTAACACACCTTTCCCTTGCCGCTCCGCTTGCAGGATCCCGAGCTGTTGCGGATTGAGCTGCAGAATGCGTACAACATTATGTCGGTCGGGCGAGCAAAGTTGCTACAGTATTTGGCCGTGCTGCGGCGTAACATCCGGCCAACCAATCCCGCGGGCGAGCTGCAGCAATCGCTCGAAGGGATAGAGGAAATCTGCTCGCTGCTGAAACCACGCTACGATACCGTGTTTCGCGTACCGGCACCGATCGATCCCGCTACCGAAGCGAACGAAGAGCCGCAAAAGGCCAGAAAACCGTTGCCGGGCGGGGCGAAATTGGTGCTGAGCGATCAGCAGGCACAGCAACAGCAGTTGCAGCCGCACCATCCTAGCAACGTACAGCGCACGCAAACGCCACCCAGCAGCCTGAACCTCATGCGCTCGTACAACTATGATCTGGATTGTAGACGAAACAGTGCTTCACAGCCGAACATCACACAGTACGAAATCCCGGAGGATCGGTACAGCAAAATAGCGACCAAAAAGCTCGCCAACCGGAAGGAGGTAGAGATGAACGTGTTCACGAAGGATTTCGCCGACCGGCATCGACGCGTGGATGATAAGGATCTGCCCAGCACGAATCCGCTCGGCAACTCGGAACGGTCGGAATGACGATTCTGAGCGGGCGCGCGCTGTTATGGTGGTGGTGAGGCATTTTTTTTACCCCGTACTATACGTTACATCGCTTCCATGCAGCTTATTTGTATTACGCTTTTATTGGACAAAACACTGTTAAATGAAGCTTGTTTTTTGGATGGAAGTAAAGAAAGGGTTTTGCAAAATGCTTTAATTCGATGCTGAATTGTAAACGGCAGTTGCCGTTTCGGGTTTCTTGGCGCAAGAACACGTTCCCAGAAATCTTGACGACACACACACACAGACACAAGGAACACCGAACAGCAATTACAACGATGGCGAAGATGTACGGCAAAATGATGTGATATAAATAATCTTAACCGATGGAATAAAGTCTGTAGTTTGAGAAATATAAGCATACGTGTTCATGCAGTAGCACAAAAGTGCCCATTTGTATTATAACCAATATTTTATTGTAACATTCGCGCTGATGACGAGTATTGTACCTTTATTTGCTTAGCATAACGACGAACTTACGAAGCAATGAAATCTGTTCGTAATTCAAAGTATATCATCTGGTGTTGTTACTCTCTCCCTCTCGCTAACATCAGTAATCGAGATGGGCTTGTAGATTCGATCGCACTAGCTCCATTCCTGAACACTTACACTAATTTACAATTAGCTCCTTAAATTGTATGAATGTTTAAACACCGTTAGAATCACACCGAGAAATAAATGCTATCACACGACCATGACAAACAATCAAATCATTTGAGTGAGTGTGTATATATATGAACTGAAACAATATAGCTATGATATATATATATATGTACATCAGAACAACAATGCTGCGGGTGGTTTAGCAAGAGGGAAGCAACATTTCAACAGAACCCTTTTGCACTACACCCTGCTTTATCTTACACAACCGTACGCCTGGCTACCTTCTGGAGGCTGGAAGAGCCAGTGGGCTTGGTATTCGACGCCACAGTTATACTGCTGCTGTATTGTACCGCTTTCCTCGAGGCAATATGTCGCGTGTATTCCGTATCGTAGATGAACAAGCTCTTCACTAGTTGTTCTTTGCAGATCGGGCAAAGGGCGAGACCAGCCATCTTGATGCACTCTTGGATGCAGACACTGCAGAACGAATGGCCACAGTTTACGATCACCGGTGCACTGTAATCTTCCAGGCAGATTGGACATTCGGAGTCCGAAAATTGTACATACCGCGGAGGACCTAGAAATGGTAATTGGAGAAATTAATTCTACACACAATACCGGTTACTTTCGCTAGCGCAGGTGCTTTCTGCGATGCTTACCTTTGCTTCGCAGGTTGTACTTGTGCAAGGACGAAAGTGAGCCCAATGAAGAACCCGTGGAAACAGTCGAATCGATCGATTTGCTTCTATTGAGTCGCTTGTTGGGCTTCATCTCGATTATCTGAACACGTAAACTGCTGTTGTTAACAAGATTGATACAAATTGTAGTCTTCTGCTCTTTGTTGGCTTGCGGTTGATTTTACGACTTTACCAATATGCGGCGACTGGCGGCAAAACGAGCTGTTGTTTTGACAGATGTTCGATGACAACCGGGATTGTCAGATGCCGTAACAGTGTTCCCAGTCGTAACCAAAATGTTTGATCCATTATTTTATGTGAATGATGATTTTTGTATTATTTGAAAATATCACCGAGGATATTGGAATGTTTTAAATCATTTAAAAAATCTAAATTTTTTGGGTTTATTTCAAAGCTGTTTTGGACAAATTAAGTTTGTCCGTTACATAGGATCAGTTGCTTACAGCTGGCAACGCTGGTCGGAACGCATGCAGAAGATTTTGACATAGAAGGCCATCGGAAGATTTACAGCGATTTGTCGTCGAGCGGAGAAATCAGTCTCGCGAAGAGGAACAATAATCTTCCCTTAACGGGAAGTTACCGCCCACGAGCCAACAGCAGCCACCTTTCCTATCCGCTTTTTGCATTCTGCCAGCCTCATCTCTGACGCCGCACGAGCAGAACCAGCACGATGGCACAGATTTCCACCACCGAAAAGCCGCAGATGCAGCAGATCGACCTCAACACGCTCAATCTGCAGCAATTGACTCAGCTGAAAAATCAACTAGATCAGGTAAGTCTGTGGGCCATGGTTTTTCGGGTGTTCCGGATGGCGTTTAATGTTTTGCGAATGCTGCGCCCATTGTAGGAACTGTCCATCTTTCAAGAATCCCTGAACACCATCAAGATGGCTCGGTCCAAATACTCCGCCTCGAAGGAGGCATTGGAACAGTTTAAAGGGGACTGGAACGAAAAGCAGATTCTAGTACCATTGACGGGGTGAGTATGGTGCGGAACTCTAACCAGGCCGATGTATAACGTACAAACATTCCATTCCACAGGAGCATGTATGTCCCCGGGACGATAAAGGATGCGAACAATGTTATCATCGAAATCGGCACCGGTTACTATGTTGAGAATGTAAGTTGATCACACCATCAGCAAAGCAGCACCGTTTGGCATCATCTAACTGTGACGTCTGTCTCTCTTCCTTTGGGCAGGATCTCGATAGCGCGAAGGAGTTTTTCAAGCGACGCATCGAGTACGTGCAGGAGCAGCTGGAGAAGATTGAAATGATGGGCATCGAAAAGTCGAAAATTCGTGACACCATTCGCGAGGTGATGGAGAAGAAGCTGACTCAGTTCAGTAAAGAGCTGCAAGCGAAGAAACGCGATGCCGAATAGTCTGTGTGCGCGCGCGAGTGTGTGTGAGTGTAATTCTCAAGAGCTGCCGTTTGTTAACTTATAACATTATGTGGAGAGTTCCGTTTCCTTTTCTGCATACCTCAAAGGATTTCGAAAATCAAAAAAAATCATAACGCAATTCACCAGCTGATCATGTAAGCAAAACCAAAAACCCGATTGGTTTATTTTGCTGGAATTTCTTGGTTCACATTTCCTTCGCGTCCGGGTAGCGTTTCATACAACCATCTTTACACCGCGCCTTAGTTAAGCGTTGGGGAGTTTTGCGCCTGCATTTACGCAATAATAAATTAACCAAACGAAAACGATAACCATCGTGTGTCCACTCTGCTGCATTACGGGTTTAACGTTTCCTTCAGTTCGCCACCCTCCAGCAGCTCCTTGATGATGTCCAGCCCGCCGATAAGCTCGCCGCTCACGTACACTTGCGGATAGGTAGGCCAGTTCGAGAACGTTTTCAGCCCTTGTCGCACAGCCTCATCGGTCAGTATATCGAACGTGTCGTATTCAACGCTGCAAAGCAACAACAAACGCATCGATTTGCATTACAATGCCTCTGCTATTCTCGGGAACCGCGTTACTTACCCGGTATCGTTCACGATCGCTATCAGTTGCTTCGAGAATCCGCAGCGCGGCGTATTTCGGTCGCCCTTCATGAATATCATTACCTTCGAACGGTTGATCAGGGCTTTCAGGCGTTCCTCTAGATTGCTCGCACCATCGCCGGCGGGGCTCGGTGTCGTCGGCATACCGGCATACTTTTTCGCCTTCTGCGTTAGCATCCCCACATCGACGCCATCGATACGATCAACGGCCGTGCCGGCGCGCAGAAACAAAACGGTCGGAACGGAGTCGATTTGGTGGCGCATCGACAGCTCGGAAAGGTCCTCCGCCGGCACGTCCAGGAACTGTAGCGATTTAAATTCCGCCTGTTTGGCGAGCTCGGTCATCACGTCGCTGATTTGTTTACACTGTTCGGCCCATTCGGCGGAGAACAGCACAACCGACACCTTGGAGGCGCTGAGGGATGGATTGCATGAATGAGATTATTAGCATTATGTGAAGCCTTTGTTGCCATTAGCCACCAATTCTTACCCAATCAGCTGCTTGTACTGATCCTCGGAAGTTACTTTCGTGATGGACATGTTTCACGTCGAAGTATGCACTCTATTTTAGCGATAACCTTTCTTCCCCGACCGCAATGAACAAGTTTTTTTTAGCTGTTTGTTGCTGTCAGTTGGTTTTGACAATCGCATCGCCCGGTGAAAATAGCTCTACAATTCTAAAGGAAAGTTCGCTCACGAACGTTTTTTCAAATATCTTTGCCAATTTAATATTTAATATTGCTCTGCAGAAATGTATTAATTTTTAAAAACAAAAAACACCTTTTTTAAAGCTCAAAAACATTCTCTTTTCCCTAATTATTTGCAAATTATTTCCGGAAACAATTCGTCTGTCAAACTCAATTCTGTCAACTGTGTACGTTTTTCCGTAATGTTTTTGTTATTTTTTATTAGTTTGTAATTTTTACTCTTTTTGTTTCCCGTAAACTGTTTCAGTGTTTCTTATTTGATATTCAAATCATATTCAACCGGTATGAACATTTGTCAGTTTCATGAAGTTCATTGAACCCTTCACGTTTGATAACACGATTGCATAACAACACTCCGTAGATCGTTCTCGGCTTCGCAGGAACAGCAGCAGGTTCTGATCACCGGTCCGTAGTGCGTGTACGTTTCAACCACATTCCACTTTCGCAGTAGGCAAAATGCTAAAAAACGCAGTCGCCCTGGTTACTGGTGGTGCGTCGGGACTTGGCCGTGCCACTGTGGAACGATTCGCCCGTGCCGGGTATAACGTGCTGCTGTGCGATCTGCCCACCTCGAAGGGCAACGACGTCGCCAAGGAGCTGGGCGAGAAGGTCGTGTACGTGCCGGTTGATGTGCTGTCCGAGAAGGATGTGAGCGGCGCGCTGGAACTGGCGAAGAGCAAATTCGGCCGGCTGGATGTGTCGGTGAACTGTGCCGGTATAGCGGTAGCCGTCAAGACGTACAACTTCAACAAGAAGGTCGCCCACAAGCTGGAGGATTTTCAGCGCGTCCTGTTGGTAAACACGGCCGGAACGTTCAACGTGATCCGGCTGTCGGCGGGATTGATGGGTGAAAATGAACCGAATGCGGACGGTCAGCGCGGTGTCATCGTGAACACGGCCTCCGTGGCCGCCTATGATGGCCAGATTGGGCAGGCAGCCTACGCCGCATCGAAGGCGGCCGTCGTTGGCATGACGCTACCGATCGCCCGCGATCTGAGCACGCAGGGCATTCGTATTGTGACCGTGGCGCCGGGGCTGTTCAACACTCCGATGCTGCAGGCCCTGCCCGAGAAGGTGCGAGCGTTCCTGGCCAAGACGGTACCGTTCCCTCAGCGTCTCGGAGAACCGGCCGAATATGCCCAGCTGGTTCAGGCCATCGTCGATAATCCCCTGTTGAACGGGGAGGTTATCCGCTTGGACGGAGCGCTGCGTATGATGCCTTAAACGACGATGGACGAAATGGCTCAGTAACGGATGCATTTATTCAGAGTACCTCGATGAGATGAGTCTTCCAAACAGGGAGAACTGTATCGTCAAACGATATGCAGCAAAAGTGTAAAATCCCCTTTGTATTGCTCTATTCTGCCATCTTTTAATAAAACTTTTAGCCTGTTTCTAAAACATCACGAACGTATCACTCAAAGCAATGCTTTATTTCGTTTTTTACTTCTCAACGACGGCAGCAGTAGCGCCCCCATCACAGGAAGAAAAGTATTCCTGGACTAGCTTTTCGCACTGTGGCAAATTCTTCAACTTATTCACCTTTGCGTTGTAGCGCGTACCTTTTCCGTTGCCTTTGCCTTCCAGCAATGTGCATATCTCCGGTCCCAGCTTGGCCACATCGTCCGGGCGGCCCTGCAGAACGAGCTGCCCTTTGCCGCTCCCATCCGTGTCCGCGTTCGTGAGGAAGATGAAGCAATCCGGCAGCTTCACCATCCGCAGAAAGGTATTGATGAAATCAGAATCTTGACCGTCGCCTCTGTGAAGCGAAATATACTTCGGAGCACTGCCGCTGTCCCGCTGTTGGTTTAACTTTTCCGCCTCGGCAGTGGCCAGCTCGGTGGTTAACTTCTTGGCAATACGCTGGGTGGCCCGTACGGTCGATTGCAGCTTCTTTGCCAGATCGATGTGTGAAGATGGTCCACCGTTTAGGAGGGTATTGAGTTGAACCTCCCGGTCGTAGCATTCGGACAGCTTTCGCAGCACACGGCCACCCACCAGGAAGTGTACCAGACACTTACCCTTCGCTTTCTCCACGCTAAGCAGCTTGACGGATTGCAGCTGGCCTAGATTACGGACGTGCGTTCCGCAGCACATGTTGCTTTCGATGCCCGCGATCGTTACTACGCGCAACGGACCAGACACATCCTCCGGAAGGCCACGAGTTGCTCGCGTAACATCGGACTTGAGTGCCGGATCGTCCGGTTCGTATACGTCCACCTTGACGGGAGTGCAATCGACGATCAGCTGGTTGCAGATGCTTTCCACCCTTTCCAGCTGCTCGCGAGTTACGTCCTTCGCTTCGAGATCTATGTACGAGCTTTCCGTACCCAGCCACCAGGATTTCGTGTTGTACTTGAACTCGCGATCAAATATAGCCGTTATGAGATGCTGGCCAGAGTGTTGCTGCATGTGGTCGAACCGGCGGTTCCAGTCAACGCATTGGACGACTTGCTCTCCCGCTGCGAAAGGTTGGTTGCCGTTGCCATCGTCTTCTAGGAAGTGGATGGCCTCGGAACCCTTTCGGACAACCGATTTTACCGCCCTGCCACCAACCGTTCCGTGGTCGGTAGGTTGTCCGCCTCCCTCGGGGAATAGGATGGTATCTTCAAATATTACATTGAAGCCGCCTGCAACTTTTTCGCAAGACACTACCTTTGTTTGAAATTCCTTCAGAAAACTATCCTCCTGGCATTTAAAGACCATTTTTGGATCAACTGCAACGCTTTTTCGGTATTTCCCGAAGAGCTGTAAATAGATTGATTTTTTCCAATGTCAACAATAACAACCGGCACCCGGGTTTGTCACATGACAATATGTTTGGAATACAAAAGAGTTCCAATAATATCTGTAAGCAAAAGTAACAAAAAGAAAATGTATCTTATTCAACAGAATTAAATCTTTTTTACAACATTCTCCAAATAAATTCCTCTCGTTGAACAGTTTCTCCATCCAGGAGCTCCGATTGTGAGAGATTTTCCACCGGGCTACTTCCTGTCAACCGTCACAACAGCGGTCGCACCGTTGACAGCTGACATTTCGCTAGCTGCCAAAATTTCTTTCTTTCTCGTGTTTTGTCTCAAGCAGATCGCTTGTGCGGAAAATCGGTGAAAATTACCGAAATTAGCTGAAAATGGACAAGACTTTTGTGCTCGCGCGCGTCACCAAGGTTCTGGGCCGTACCGGATCCCAGGGACAGTGTACCCAGGTGAAGGTGGAGTTCCTGAACGAGCAAAACCGTCAGATCATCCGCAACGTTAAGGGACCCGTGCGCGAGGGCGACATCCTGACCCTGCTGGAGTCTGAACGTGAGGCAAGAAGACTCCGGTAAATTCGCTCCACTTCGCAACGCTTTTCCACGGACTGGACATTCCGGCACCTTCAGGTACGATCCACCGTCACCGGGGCGGTAATTACGGGTCACGACTGTGGCGGAGAGCGTTGTACTGAATGCTTCGTGTTTCCCTTTTTTCTAGGTTATGTTTCCGTTCTGTATACGTCGCGGTGTGTGTACCACGGCGGGGATCCTCAACTAGCTGGCGACGATGACTCGTTGAAGAACTCATCCTCTTGCGGCTAAAATGAACATATGTCAGTGAAACTGCGCGTTCGTGGAAGAATGAGAAGTGCAAGCAAATAAATCGCGAGTTTGGAAAAACCACAAGAAATACGAAGTTAGTTCTATGGCACTAGGGTGGTGTAGTGAGATTGTAACGAGCAATCGTTTTTTTATAGATAGTGTTTGAAATGCATTTCCGATGTTGCCATCTCCCCGAACAAAGGTGCGGTGTTTGAGCATGTTGGTTTGGTTTTCAGATGAATCAGATTCAATGGTACAATCGGCTGTTAACATGTCCATAGTGGGCTCTTATGAGCTTCCCATATGAAGGAGAAACTATCCTGCCAGAACAATCAGACATACTAAGCCCAAAAGTGGTTTAGGCATATCAAAACCATGAACCTGTTGTTGCGTTAAACACGCTGGATGTTTCTCTTGCACGGATCCAGACCACCAATGAATTTTCTTTCTCACTTTCCTAGAAAAACTTACGCTTCATAACGATGCTAACGCCTTCAACTTAGTGGTTGACTATGTATGACTGATATTTATTTATTTTTTGAAGATAATACTCCGGCAGTCTTGTTGACCGACGTATGCCGAAGTTATCGGTTAGTGGGCGAAGTTTCTCCGTACGAATTTCCTCTAACGGAACAACGATGCCCTGAGCTTTCTCGGTTTTATCTCCTGTACTAACGACCGATAGCACCGGAGTTTTACCAATTGATTTTATGAATTGAAATCGGAAAGAAAAAAATATATTGGAAATGCGGTCAACGTAATGCTTTGAAAGTAACGTTGCACACACATGCGAATTGGCATCTTGAATTAGTTTTCCGAGAAGAATGTTTCTATTTGAATTCTGAACCCCCAAGCTAGCACATGGCGAGACGTGCCAAAATTCAGATGAAAAATATCACATCTGTTTGAAAATGTATCTTGGCTTGGCAGATTAAAAGCCATCGAAGAACATGAAAATGAAAATTTTACTTTAAAGGAGATTTTGAAAGAAATGTAATGTAAAAATGTTGGAATAATATAATTAACCACATAGAGTTGAGCCAACCCCTTTTGCATTACATAGTCAATAAAGAAATTAAAATCTGAAAATGATTGGGCTAGATCACACCATTATGTGTTTCAATTTGTCTCATAACTGGGATCATAAAAAGCGATTTCAGCGGATCACAGCCACTAATCGAATGTCCGCAAAAGTGCCATTTTCTGTCCCTATTGTTTGTTTAGAAATATGTCTTTTATGTAAAATCTGTGCAGCGCTGCAGCACAATCGATCGTTTTTTTGTTATAACGATCTTGTATTCCAAAATCCAACCATTTTGACGTTTGTCCTGTTGTGACAAGGGCACGCACACACGCCGCATTGTGTTTTGATCTTTCCGCATTCGTTCAACCGACCGACGCCCGAAAGAACCGCGCGAAATCTGTTTGGTGCGCTTTGTTTGTTGAATATTAAACGCGAAAGAATCTTTCCAGCCATCGATATCGGTAAGGTGACGTGTTGAGATTATACAACTTTACAGTTTGGGAGGCTGTTTGGAAGGAAGTAAACTTTCAGCAATGCACTCCAACTTGCTGGTGTAAGTATTGGTGTGGAACATGAACAATGGATCGGCTTGATGGGCGATGATTCTTTTGGGCTAAAAACATATGCATTCCCCTTTGCAGGCCCTCACTCAACGAGGAATCCTATTGCCATTTCTGCTTCGGTGGCGCCAATGTGCATGCCGTGTTTCCGCTTGGCCGACCGGACCTGCTTAGCATTATCGATAATATGATCGGAATCCATCTCACGCCCGAGGCGGACGAAACGTTCAGCTTGTGCGATGGGTGCATCGCAACGATGGAAACGTTCGTCACATTCCGCAACAAAAGCCGCTCGAACTACGAAACAGTGCGAGAAGCGAAAATCATGAATGAAGCAATGAAGCGCCTTCAGCCACTACTGCAAGCAGATTCGTTCAATCCGATAGTGAGCAGCAGTTGCACTCCGGTGAACGGAGTGCAATCGAACAGCGTGAACACCGGCAGCGAGGAAGCGCAAGCTCATTTAAATGTTACGGGAGCAGTGCACAGCACACCGGTTCGTGCAAACGAGCCAGCTACTAACGGGGTGGATGGTGGAAGGTATGTGAGATACGCCAGCTGGTTCAACAGGTACAAGGAGAGTTTTCATGTATTTTTCTTCCTTCTTGCAGCTCTTCCGTGAGAAAACGCTCATTTCATGCACAGAACACTGATTTGGTGGCTTCAGCAAAGAAGACAAAGATAATCAGTGATAAAGCGGCAAAAAATAAGAACAAATTCCACCACATCCGGGAGATCATGAATCGCTTACGGATCAATCGAATACGAGAGAAGGATGTGTTCAACGATGGGCTGAGGTCAGCGGATAGCTTTGTAGAGAAGCAAGAGAGTATTAGTAATGGTTTCGCTCCATTAGTCAAACAGCAGGCTGAAAAAACACATGTGATAAACTGTAAGCCTTGCGTGGTTGTGCTCAAAAGAATTCTGATGGATAACAAATGATAGAACGTCTTATGAAATCCATCGATTCCTAAGTTTATTGAATTGAATTGATAGAACGTCTTATGAAATCCATCGATTCCTAAGTTTATTGAATTGAATTGTACATTTAAGCCTTTACTCTTAATATACCACAATAAACTGTGCTCTCTGTTGTTACGAACTATGTATTACCACCCCAACCCGACCAGGGTTTTACTTTTTCAACGCTTCGAGTAGCTTGAAACTGGTGCCGTACCGTGCTTCGTTGTACTTTTTTCTGTGTGCAATACTCGATTCACGAATTTTCTTCCACTGCTCCCGATGCTCCTCGATCAACTCTTCCTTGCTTTTGGACGACTTGTCAATATCAAAGTCACCGACCGGTTCCGGTTTTACCGAAAGGAAAGGCTCCAACTGCGTCGATTCTGGTCGTGGCATTTCCGTTATTTCGAGCAACTCTCCGCTCACGAACTGATTCACGATATCTGGATTGTGCTCGCGCTTGATGCGCCGTCTCGGTTCGGACATTGTCGCTTCTTCAACCTTCTCCCGCGGGTTGTTCTTCACCCATGCGCGGCATAGCGGATAGAGCGGGGCATTTTCCCGGAAGCGGGCCACATCGATGCACCGGTTGAAGAGCGTCAACGGGCACGACTGATTAATGGCCGGTGCGTCGATGCGTTTTCGCTTGACCTGCGACTCTTCCTCGCTATCGTCGAAGCTGGAGTTATCGTCCGACGATTGGTTGGCGGTTTTCAGCGCCCCTTTCAGCCGACCCCGTGCCAACGCCACATTTTGAAGCGCTTTACCTATGGGAATGAGCAGTCCAGTTTAGAAAGCTGTAGCTGGCAATCTACTGATTATCACACACTTTACTTACGCTTTTCGTCCGAATTGATGAGGCTTCTCCGTTTGGCTAGCATTTTTATCAAACGTATTCCGCAACTGTAGATTATTTACTTTTCAAGCCAAGCGAAAACACCAAACAATCTCGATTTGATTGACAGCGCATAGCGTTAGCGCTTTTGGCCATTCTAGATGACAGTTTCCAAATTGATGAAATTGAAATGAAAATATTTAATCTTTTTTGATAGAATATTCCTTAAGTACCAGGCAAAAATCGAAACGATTCAAAATTGCGATTTTAGCCGCAATACGCTTTAAATTAGCGAAAACCATAAAATCGAAAATAAATTTTCAAAAAAAAAGCATCAACCGTCTGGCCACCGTAACTCAATCTGACAGCTGTTTGTTGTGATTTCATCGCTAAAAATATCAGCGGTTTTCCAGTAAAGGAGCAAAGTTTGCTGCCTTGGTGCGTGACGAATATGTGCGGAGTGTTTTCCTTCCAGCGAATCATCCACACCCTTTAGTGGCAACTCGCTAGCCATGAAATAATCGTACCGCTGCAATCGTGCAATCGATCCGAACAGTGTGTGTGCGTGTGCGTGTGTGGGCAACTGGAACAAATGCTTAAACTACACAACTAGTTTGTTGTTTTGCTGCACAGTACACGAGCGTTGATCGAGTGGAAAATGAGTACCCGGCCAAGCCCTGCACCCTTCAAGCGATCGATCGATGGGCTGTTCAACGTGTGGCTGAACCTGCGGAACCAGGGCCACGAGAAGCCGCTGCGCAACGCTCTCTACAATGTGCTCGTCGTCGGGGTGATCGCGGTCGTGATCGGCGTCACCCTGGTGCTGGCCCCCTTCTTCAAGCCGCTACTGTGGGCGTTCCTGTTCGGGGCGGTGCTGTTTCCGGCCAAGAAACGGCTCTCCGCCTCGCTCAAGCGCTGGATCGAGCGAATCGAGAAGGATGACAAATACCTGTTGCTGGGTGTGCTGAGTGCGCCGCTCTGCTGGGTGGATTCACTGGGCGAGTTTCTCACCGGCTGGCTGAAGGAGCATTTGAAAATCATCACCGGACTGGTCGGCGGGCTGGTAACGCTGCGCTTCATACTGTGGCTAACACCGAGCGAGGTGTTTTTCTCCATCTGGAACTTTATCGTGTGGATCCATTCGCTGTTCCGTACGCTGCTCGGGTCGCTCTCGCTGCAGATGGTGGTCGTGATACTGGTCGTGTACGTCGTCAGCGTATACTTCCTCTGGACGCCGGACCATTCGCTGCCCTTCCTGGTGATTGGACAGTTTCTGTGGATGGTAATCGTCGGGTACGGGAGCAGCTTCCTCGGAGCACTGCAGGTGCCCGTATTTCTCGGCCTACTAACCTACGGCTTGATAGGGTTGATTTACAACCTACAGAAAGATGAGCGCAACGTGCGCTTCATCGACAAATGGCACAGCCTACTGGACGTGACCAGCTACCGGTTGGACGATTCCTCCGTCGCCATGAACGCCCATGCCCATCCGGAAGCATCGAGAATAGAGGAAATTAAAGCGAAACTGCACCTAGACGTTTCGGCAACACCGCAACTTTCGAGCACGATGAACGAAACGCCCGGTCACGGTAGTACCTATCCGGCCAGCATGCTAACAAACGTGGAATCGCTCGAAAGCGACACCTACTTCCGGCTGCTGTTTTACGCGTGCGGTGCCACGCTTGTTTGGATGCACACGTGGCTACTGTTCCTGTGCTGTATTCCCATCTTCCTGCACATCGTACGGAAGGCGGCCGAATTGTTGGGCATCGTTGCGTACGTATCGCAGCAGGCCGATCACTACTGGCTAGTGCTAAAGCTGTGGCTGTTTCCACGCCATGCGGCACTGCTTCCGCTCTGTCTGCCGGGAATATTACGGCTGAACACAAACATTCACCGCTACGCTTGTGCAAAGCTGCGCTCGTACATTGACGACATCACTTCGATCGTGATGATCGGCTTCCTGATCGTCCTCGTCATGCTGATCAGTGTGTTTGCCTTCACGCAAATCTACTCGGAAGCGATAGCGGTCGCACAGCTAGGCTCGAATCTTGTCAACCGCACGCTTATACACCGACCGGAACTGATTGAAATGTTACCAATCGGTGAGAAAAACAGTAATTAAACATTGCATTACTAAATCAGTAAACTAATCTTACCTTCTCCTTCTTAAGACATGCAATCGATGGACAACATCATCGACAACGCGTACAAGTACGGTCGCTCACATATCGAACAGTACGTCGATGGTATCTTCAACGATACCGATCCGACACAGGCAATCAAGCTGAAGATGCAGATCCTTAGCGTTTGGGACCGGCTGATACAGAGCTGGATGGACCGGAGCAATGGCGAGGGCCTGGTGGGACCGCGGGTTCCCGCTCAAGCAATTCGCATGACAATAGATGAGATTTTTATAAATCCAAGTAGGTGCAACGAATAACTCGGAAACATCTCTCGATTTAATACCTTTTATAACATCTAAAACCATTCTAGTCACGAAAGCTGGTCTTATTGGTTTCATCAAGAGCAATTTCGGGATGCTCTGGGAGGTGGCTGATTCGCTGTGGATGCTGTTGCGTACTAATCTGACGCTGCTGCTGTCCGCGGTCGGCACCCTGGTGTCGGCCATTCTAGGCGGTGGGCATGCAGTTTTGAAATTTTTATTCCACACGGTAAAGCTTCCCATTTCTTCCATCTTAGAAGAGCGTTTTTTAAAGGTGTAATACTCATTCTTTTGCTTTGTAGATAATTTTCTTCACCACCCTGTTTTACCTGCTGCAAAGCAGCCAGGATCGATACGCACCAACGGCCATTACCATCAACAATTCATGGGGCCCGCGCATCATACAAGCGCTGGAAGACTCGATATCGAGCGTCGTCGTAGCCACGCTAAAGCTGGCCCTGTTCCATGGACTGTTTACCTGGCTGACGCATACCGTGTTTGGGGCGCACATCGTCTATCTGCCGGCAGTGCTGGCCTCAATACTGGCGGCCGCCCCCTTCCTCGAGACGTACTGGTGCAGTGCGCCCGCCTTTCTCGATCTGTGGCTGTCGCAGGATCGGTTTTGGCTTGGCGTCACGCTGGTGCTGATACACTTTATCGTCCCGTCCAACTTCAATCCGATCATACATTCGGAGATAAAAGGGTAATCATTGTTCGCGATGAACGCTGGCCGTGCACTTTTGTGATTATGAACACGCTGATTTTCCGATTCTCCTTTCAGTGGTGGCCATCCGTACCTGACGGGACTGTCAATTGCCGGTGGAATGTACCTGTTCGGGCTGGAGGGAGCATTGTTAGGGCCGCTACTGCTTTGCTTGCTAGTCGTTTTGTTTGAAGTTACCATTAGCGCTATCCGAGATAGCCCGGCCACGCCGCAAACCAGGTAAGGAAGATCGGGGGCTTTTGCTTTTAGTTTTACACAAATCTCACTAACGCATTCATCGTGTTGTCTGTTCTGTCTGCTTTTTTTCTCTATACAACTTAACTAACTTGCCTGGGCTGCCACGTGGGAATGTGGATTGCTTAACCGTCCTTTTCTTACAACGAACGACTTAAACTCGCAGAAAATCTAGCCTAGACACAAACAACGATATCTATTCACCCGCGACGACGTAAGTACAAGGGAAGGTGTGGCAGTGCTTTAGGCCAGTGTTGTGTTAGTTGGTAGCTGTTGATTAATTTAACTGCTTTCGTTTAAATTGGCCGTGTATTAGATCAAGTAAAGGTTCATTTAACTCCCCTAGCATTCTCGGTCAACAGGAAAAGAGCGAAGGAGAGCTTGAATGAACCTTTATTATCGGATTGTAATGTAATTTGTACTAAACAATCTGTGTTTTGAACTTGTTTAACATCGTTTGATTGCTTAAGTGTGATAGGTGGCGGTTGTAGTGTTGGAACTTAGTTTGAAACAAACCTAAAAGATTATTTAACAACTAATTCATGTATGCCAAAAGCAAAAACAAAAAACAGATCTAACACAGCTATAAGCTATACACAGACCACTAGGTAGCTAGTTTATATGTTCGAATGCATTTTTGTGCTGCTGAACGAGTCGTTCCGTTCGTGCACTTTGTTACCGTCGTACAAAGTATACAGTACCTTAACATTAATCGTAAGTTTTATCGTGTGTCCACAATCGCTGCTACTGTGAGGCGAATAATTAAATTCCACTTCTGTTACCTCTTATTACTTTAAATGTGGTTGTTGCGAAGGGATTGACATTGAACGTACCGATTTTCATACAATTTTGGCATCTTTCTTTCTTCCCCTCTTTTACCATTCGCCCACATCACTTAAATGTGTCGTTGTGTATTTGCCATCAAATGGCTTTTAATCTTTCCAACTATCTACTATACAATTAAACAAACAATTTCTACAACGTCCAAACACACACACACACAAAAAACAATCTTCAGTTTGTGCCAAGAATGGCAACAGTTCGTTCGCCAAGGGGATTTGTAAGTAGCAACAGGTAGAGTAGGGTAGTTGAGTAGTGTAGTTCCAGGTTCGTGGCCAATCAACTGACAATGCTGCAGCACCTCGTGCGCAGTCGGCTCCTTCTTCTCTGGCGCAAGCCTTCAATCCTGAAATCGTAGCATGAGCATGAGTTGACTGTTTCTTTCGTAAAATCCCTACCATCTAGCTAAGCCATCCACATTCTTTCATTTGCATTCTCATCGTTTAATTTTCATCATATACCATATCACCGTTAGCAAACCGACCACCGCTCCATCGGCTGCCTATTTGATGCGGACCAAAGATGGCAAGTTTCTAAACTCACCGCTGACCATGAACTGCACCACATCGCCCATGTGCATGACCGTGCGCGGCACCCCGTTACACTAACGCGCCTCCTAACCGTTCGCTTGGCTTGGTGTGCATCAACTTCCTTCCCTGTTTTAATCCACTAAACAGCTCATCTCACCATTGACACATACTCATCCGATCCGAGCTTCTTTGGCACCTAACCATGCCATATGAAAAGTTCTTGTTGTTCGTTATTACCTACCGTGTGTATTTTATGCTTGTGTATCCTTCACCCCTTACCCCATTTACCTCCCCCCACCACTCGTTCCGTTGTGCATGTAATTGCATTCCGCAACCAATCATACCCCTCCCACCAATGTCTCAGCAGCAACTTCCGGTACGCCGCATTCCAGGAGCAGATGAGCGTGGGCGGACGTGGTGCTGCTGCTCCTACTGCTGTGGCACCGACGGCACAATCTGGGACAGGGACGACCAATGCCGCCGGGGCTGATTGTTCCGTTGTTGATCGGGCCACGCTGCAATCGCCACCCTCCAGGACGTAGGACGTCTTAGTGTGTGTCCTTGCTTAATGTATTAATCAACCGAGATGAATCTGATAGACGGAAGAAAGGCTTACGCGAAAGGAGGGAACTTGTTGTGATAAAAAAAGAACAATGCATACAAGAACACACTCACAGATGGCTATACTATGTATGTAGCGTTTATTTATGTTTACTGCTGGTTTGGTTTTGTTTAACCAACACGATAGAATAAGCGATGCAGGCAAGCTACTAACGCGCGTGAAAGAGTATTTTTATCCAAAGCGAATTTAACGTGTGACCTAACCAATTCTAGTGTAAGTGCGCAATAAAATGGTAATGTATGGAGATTGAGCTGTGTGTGTGTATCTCCTTAAAATGGGAACTCCGGATGCTTGGTAATGCTGTGGCGGAAGGAAAGAAAAACCGGTTAAAATGCGATGTCACCAAGATGGCACGTGCGCGCCCACCCTTGCCCACTTACCCGGGAAAGAAAGCAAAGTCGCAGATGCGAACGTTTTGATCGAGCCCGTTCAGCTCTGCCATATCGGCATCGGTCAGCTCGAAATCGAACAGCGCAATGTTCTGGCGCAGCCGGTCCACGTTCGTGCTTTTCGGAATGGTCGCGATGCCACGCTGCAGCAGATGGCGCAGCAGTATCTGTGCCGGCGTCCGGTCCTGGCGCTGGGCAATCTCCTTCACTACCGGGTTGTCCAGCAGGTCCGGCACCTCACGGCTGAAGGGAAAATGGAGGAACACAGTTTTACAGTAGACCTTCGGGGATCACTTCCACCCACCACTATCGTCCGTTCCACACTTACTTCAGCAACTTTTCGATTCCTTTCGAGCCGAGGGGCGAATAGGCGGTCACGGTAATGCCGTTTGCTTTGCAGAACTTGACCAGCCCGGTCTGCTGCAGATAGATGTGATTTTCAATCTGTGGGCGCAATGGGCGACAAAGAGAGAAAGTCGAAATTCAGTCCGGTGCACCCTCAATACCGTGGTTAGAAGAGTATCCCATGAGCCACTCCCATGTGGCCATGCTGCCCCACCCTTACCTGCAAGTTGGCCGGCTTAATTCGGCAATTATCGAGCACTCTCTGTATTTGCCGCTGGTTGAAATTCGATAGCCCTATGCTGCGTGCCAGACCGGCATCGGCGATCGCTTCCATGCCCTGCGACAACGGTGGAAACGGAGGAAAAACCGACAAACAAGAAACAAATTAAGATCACAGCGCCGCAACACAATATCCTAGCACCTTTTTTTTACTCCCTTCTGCCGTATGTCCCGCGGGTGCCAAGCGGGTGGAAGAGATAGGATAGGGCTTAACAGCAACAAAGTGGCTATTACAATCCACCGCTACCGACAGCGGGCCACGGCACGGGATAATGGGATGGTTTTGCTTTGCTTTGCCTTCGTTTTTCTTTTCTTCCTTTTGGTTGGCCAATTGTTCTGCGGTAGTGTGCAAAAAAAAGGTGATCCCTTTTTGCCAGGAAGGATGTCTTTGCTTTAATTCTTTTTCCTATTGCCAAGACGCACCACCGGTTCGCTCTTCACCGCCGGCACACTCAACACCGGCGTTGTTGCGCTTGTTTGTGTTTATATTTTGGGTGTAAGATTGACTTTTTTCCTCGGGATGCGCTTCTTCCGTGGAGTATCGGACCTAACCGTTCTCCGGAAGTGAGTTCTCCCGAGTGGAACTGCTGCTCCTGACGTAAGCTGAAACCGATGGGATTTGTTCGGCTGGATTACGGGCACCGGTAGCTCTGAAATGGCACTTTTGCAAACGCATCTTCATGGGAATCGGTAACCGGAAGCGAAAGAACCCCATTGACGATTGTAGCTTTTGATTGTTTGTGTGCGCAAGTGGTGTGCTCAAAAATTAATTAACGAAAATGATACACGTTCGGGAAGAGCGGCACACCAGCAGCATTGAATTATTACATTAAGATTAAAATAATATTATATTGTTTTTTCGTTTGCTACGAGCTACACATTCCAAACGGGCGCGAAATCAAGGTCACACGCTTTGCCGCTGATCTCGGCGATGCAATTGCCTGTTGGAACCTGTTTAATTGCATGTTGTAAAGGTAAAGTGGGGCAAAAGTGTACCGGGCGCGTGCTTACGGAGATAATCTTGTGTTTGGTGGATTGGTGCGCCTGTTTATACGCATACAGTGCTTAGCGCAGTAGTAAGAACACCTATTTTTGTGCAAACTTACTTTTGTTCTGTAAAAAGATTCGTGTTGTTGGAGGAGACCCTTCGAGGAGTTGATGTAAAAGGGAAAATTATTAATGCCTGCAAATGTGCCTATTTTTTAAAATTTACTGGGGTTTGTTTGGAAATTCCTGGTAATTTCGTATATTAAATATGATATACTTATTGTAATTTTTATGCAAATGCTTGCGTTGGAACAAAAAGAGCGCTCATTTGTTCTGTATCTTAATGAATTCAACTTAAAATGATGTCAATTAAAGAAAGAATTCTAATTGCTAATAAAAAAACCTGAAAAGGTAATACAAAAATACGCGAACGAAAAATGTTCGAATATTCTTTCTTTTTTGCCGTAATGATATTCGTATTTTCGATACCATATTATATTTAATTTAAATTAAAAAAATGACATTCACGGTCAATCCGATATCCTTGATACTATTTTCCTATCTCTTGGCGATGATTCCGTAATACCGAAGGTCAAAAACTCTAACATCTCGCTTCCAAAACGGTGTTTACAGTTCCTTTTCATGCTTTTTTTTGTATTTAAAAATGTATGCTACAATAGCAAACACCTACGTTTGTTCGTTGTAAAAAGCTCGATCCTTTCAGTTATTATTGCGTCGCTCAATCTTAGGTGCGTACCTTTGCCCCGCTTCACTTTAAACGCGCGTCATACGAAGCCATTACAGGTTTTTGAGCGATCGATCGTTTGATCGTGTGTTCGATTTGGGGATGCGAAGAAGATGCTCAATTTTAATCATTTATGATACCGCAACCGTTCGGTTAAAAATCGAAACTATGGCGCTTTCACCTAATTAGTGCGGGCACGGGAAGTTTGGGAAAATTTACATAAAACGGTCCCCGCACAGCAGCGCAGGGTGGCGCATCTGCGCCCCGCCAAAACTTACCTTCCAGAGGCTGACATGGTCCGTCGTGGTTTCGAGTACGATTTCCCCATTGTCGTCGGTCAGGAAGGGACCGTCCACTTCGGGCACGGTAAACGGGACGTGCACCAGGTACAGATCGACGTAATCGAGCTGAAGATCGGTCAACGATCGTTTAAGAAATTTCTCAACCGTTGCGGCCCGCGTACCTGTGTGGTTGACCGATAGCATAGTGTGTTATTAAGAAGCTTTTGTACTTGTACAACGGGACTTGGGGGAGGTGAGGAAGGAATGTTTGAAAAGCAGAAGAGAGTTAAAACCCCCGCAAGCACACAACACGCGCACACTGCCGCGGTGACTGGTGACGTTAAGTGGTGTGGTGCTGAAGTGCGGGCCGAAAAAGTGCTGACACACTACATTGGACAAGCAATTGGTAAAGGGAAACATTAGGCACCTACCATGTGGCGGCAACTTGGTGACGATGAAGAGCTCCTCGCGCGTCACCCGGCCACTGTCGATCCACTGGCGCAGTACGCGCCCGATCGTTGGCTCGTTCAGATAGACCGGCGCACAGTCGATGTGCCGATAGCCGGCCTCGAGCGCCTGGTTCAGTGCTTTCTCCACCTCCTCGTCCGGAGCCTGTCAGGTTCCAAACAAAAAATAAGCCCCCAAGTACACCAACCCGGACGGCGAGATAAGTACGATTGCATTGCTCGCACACACAAGGGACACGCTCACACTTACCCGCCAGGTTCCGAAACCAAGGGCCGGCATTTTTTGGCCATTCTCGAACGTCAGATCGATCTTGCAGGCGGCTGCCATGGTTTGCGCTTGCTGTGTTGATGGTCACTAACACTGTTCGATAACAAAAAAAAAACAAAACAAAAAACTCACTTAACACAGACACACCCGTCGGTAGGTCTTGCTTTGACCGTGGCCTTCCCAAGACTGTAGCTACGATATGGGAGCGCGTCCCGTTTTTGTCCCACGATCAAACTGCCCGGACAAAAGCTGGACCCCACCAAGATCGGGGGAGATCGGTACGCAGGGAGATATTCTCTCTTTAAAAAACCGGTCGCCAAGGTGTTTTCTCTCTTTCTCTTTCGAAGGTTTGTCCCGGGGGGCTTTGCTCTCTCACTCATATGCACACACACATGTAAATCGCGATGCATTTGTGGGTGCATTATTGTGGGTTGAACATTTTATTTGCTTTTTTTTACAACCTCAACAAACGTGTTTTGAGAAAAATAGTTGGGGCTTTTTTGGAAATATTTTCGAATCCATCAACATTTACCGTTCGTCACGATCATTTTTACACTGATCGTTCTCTAATGTATCCTCAACCAAATGTGTTGATCACCAAGTTGGAACACCAACACAAAAAAATGAGACAAAGAAAAAGAGAATGGAAAAAGGCGACGTAAATAAATATTTGCTGTAAATCCCATTACATTCCTGCTCGGCTTTTACTTTTAAATGCACGATCAATGCACACCAAACGAGTGTTTGCGAAAAATGGCTTCAGAGCAGTGTCGGTGAGAGATAATGCAATTGCATTATGCTCTTGTGTGAGAGTAAATACAACGCGCGCAGTTGAAAGGAGAACCGATTAAATCGTATTCTAGCCCCTTTAAATACAGTGTGGGTAATGATTGTTGCACATTGCGATGTAGTAGTGAATACATTTCCATGCATTTATAGTAGAGTTGCGTTTAAAGAATATTGATTTACGTAAGAAATTTGTTGTACATTGATTGTAAATAAAAGTAATATAAAAGATTACTATTTTGTACATTATCGTTACGTGTGTTAACAGTGACATGGCAGTGTGAATGAGGATCTTGCACGTAAATGAGAAAATACGTCTTAAATGTCTGTTATCGTTTTTATAGTATCTTATGCAATAATCTTTAAAAATGTTGTTTTTCTTAGACATATTGATTATGATAGCAAACGTACATTTAAACGTATAAACGTTTTGAAATGTACACTCATGTAAGCGAGCTTTGGCAAAAACACATTCGTTATCAATTGGAGTTGTCGTATTACAACTGTATTAGATATGACGAAACCTTTATTTTAATTTTAATGATTTAATATTGTATAGTTCTACAGTTTATATTCAATTACTGTACTGCCTTACTGGATACTGTAATGCGTCATCCATCAATTGCGTAACGCTGATAAGGGAGGAGGGGGTTTCCATAAACGTTACAATTTGTTACATGGGGGAGATGGGAAGTCTTATAACGCAAAATAGAAGTTAGATTTTTTTAAATTAACATATGAATAATAAACGATGATTATTTTTCTTGACTTAACAACCTTCGTGGGCCTAAAAAGGATTTCGCTACTGTTTATGTACTACGCAGTCGAGTAGTGGATCATTGCTACGGGGCTGGTTCATATCAGAATTGAACCTACGATGGAATTAGGTTGCCACGGATGGACGGACGTAAAAAGATACAAAAGGATCGTCGCAGTAAAATTGCATTTCGTTACTGCAACGACCGCAATGGCACGAATTCGTTTGTAAAAGCTCACATGATAGTGGCATGCGATTCACAGGACTACACGCAATTCGAAGCAAATCGCACGAGATTTAACTGAGGTTGTAATTATTTGGATTCATCGAAAATGCAGTCGATACTCCTGCATACAGTTGTGGTTTTTTTCGTAAGACAACATAATAAGCATCTCATGTTATGTGAAATAATATCTAACACAATGACATCTAACACGATGCAATAACATCTAACACGATGACACAATATCTAACGCCAAAGCAGCATTTCTGGAAAGATGCACATATTTACGGATGACCAGGAAGATAGCTGGTTGCAATATAAATGCAATATAAGTGATGATGGTGATCCAAGAACATTGCAAATAGCGCTGAGGATGCGATAATCAGAATATTTTATATTTGATTGTTATATGGGACAACTTTTCTTAATGAAAAATATTTTAAAAAATCTTGTTTTATTTAAAAATGTTTTAATGTACCACAATAACGTTAAAACATGAAAAAAAAAACAAATTTTTTGTTCTTTAAAATAAACTACTGGAAGGGGGGAAGGGGAGGATTCTTAACGTGTTACGTAATTTTTTAGGAAGTGGAAGGGGTAGAATATTATCCATTTTTAAGTTACGTAATTGATGGATGATGCCTAAGTAGAAGATTTTTTTAACGCCACATGACACGAATAAGCGAAAAATAATAACATTTCACTGTAAGTAATACAAATTGAGATGTTTGATTGGGTTCTTTTACGTTCTGTACAAATGTTAATGAAAACACTTAGGAAATATACAATTGTATAAAGATATTCTATGAGTAACTAATGCGGTGTTTCCTTAACAGTTTAATCAAGTTACAAAACGATTTCAAACAAAAATATTCTCCCTTTTATCATTCACAGTATTGAGCTCATATTGTTTCACAAGTGGTTTATGCTGTAAACTATAGAAGCGCGATCGTCAATTGTGTGTATTTAAATTTTGATTAGAAAACGGAATAAAATCTTTATAAAAATGGTCGAAAGAGAAGCTAAAAATTGTTCCTTAAAGTGTATTTTCCTATATTGAGCCGTGTTGAAAACGCAATAGCTGTATTGAGTTAAATGAATAATTAATTCAATTGATTTCTCCACGATGGAAACATCATTTATGTAACACAATATCACATTTTCAGTAATCAAATTACTGATTTCTATGCCCGCGCACACGAACACTTCAATAATTGCAAATATGACGATTGTTATTTTTGCCCAAATATGGCATACGGCCGCCAAATGCACTCCATCACAATTGTTTCGCGCGCCCAGCGCAGATCAAACGAACTTTTGCAGCCGCTTGAGAGTAGTTCCCTTCCCCCGGTCCCATATTATTGCACAAAACACCCCAACGTCCCGGTACAACGTCTGCAAACAATCAACAAACCTTCACAAACAGTAGCTACTGTGCTGTTGCTCGAGGGGAAGCAAAATGTACTCTGGCAGTCCGGTTCTTGCAGTGCGGCGCCATTAGAAGAGGGATTGTCATGCTACTCCAAAAGGGGCGGGAATGCAAACCCGCTGGTTGGTGGAGGGTTAGGCATGTGGTAGGATAATTTTCCTACGAGCAAATTATCGATTGCAAATGGCCGATCCAGCGCAGCGCAGGCACCGTAATTTGAGACGTTTTAATCAAACTTTCATGTAATACTATCCCTAATGGGTTTGGTTTGGTTTGGCACACGATGGCCGTATTCTCACAATATAAATGAAGTACCCGTTAGTTCACGTTCACGGGTAAGGGAGGAATGATGGGTGATCTAAATAATAAACCAACTACCCTATCTGGCCGGAGTTGTTTGTTAGGATTTAATTAAATTTATTCTGCACCACCATCCAATTCGGGTGACTGTTTCGTTCGCTTGCGTGCATTAGTTCCGCCTCTTGGTGCGGTTACTTGCCCTCTCGGCAGGATCCACTCGAGGTGCATTGGTTGAGTGGCGTCGTACTGCGTACGTATTGAGGTTTCATCACGGAAGCAGTTTACTGGGATTCGACCTGGGAACCGCCCTACCTGGCCTGGCCTGTGACATCTTCTTCCCGAGCGGGCAGAGTGCTAATCCTTTCCGCATCTGTGTTCGATCGGGGATGAACGACAGTACTGGGGCCAGAAACACTCTGCAGCAGCTCAGCCTGTAGAGATCCGACATTTAGATTGTTCCGGTCGGTCGTATCTGTGTCAACTGATCGTTCAATTTTCTGTAACATTCTGTACCCTGTATGTAACAGGCTGCCTTACACGCCAGCGCTTGCAGCCTAATAGCCGTTGCCGTTGGTAATCATCGCCTGCTGCGACAAGGATATCTTCTTCTACGAAAACAAAATGAGCACTTGAATGTTTCGACAACCGTGTAAACGGTACAAGATCAAGATCGGCTGATTATCGACCACGAGGTTGCGGTAAAGTTCAGAGAGATGCCGCAGCATGCGCGCAGAGGATGGTTCAGTAAAAAGCCATTAAGAGATGGGATCCGTTGTTGTCCCGATTTTGCTCTAGCATGAGTATGACAAGCGGGTGGTGTGATATTTTTTTCTATTGCAGAATTGAACACAAGACAAAAACATGACTAAAAAAACAAGACTAAATTGACGAGGAAAAATGATTGGAAGCATTACATAAAGATTCATACAAAAATATCATGAATTATGACAACAAAACTCAATGTTCATGCAAATGGAGTCGTAACCATTCACACAAAATTGTGAAAAAAACCTATCCACTGCTGGAGAGTTGGAGCGAATTTTGGAGATGCCGGGGATTGAACCCGGGACTTCTCACATGCGAAGCGAGCGCTCTACCACTGAGCTACATCCCCATGTGATAGGGGGCACAATCTGTAACACCCAGTACGCACCCCAAAATAGTCATCGATAGCGGTAATGAATGACGGATCGTAGGGAACGACTGATGCTCGTCTAAGCGCTAATCGCTTATCTTTGATGGAGCGTAATGCTAACTTCCGTGGGACCAATTTTTTATAAGGTTCTACTCTTATAAGTATTAGTTGCAACAAACTATTCCACAATTGAATATACTTGAATAGGTTAAACGTGTAGTAACGCTCACGAAAAACATATCCAAAGCCGCTTAATTTATTATTAAATAAAGCTTAAAGTATAATATGAATAAATATGAACCATTTATATTAATTCATGTTTGTATGGAAAAAGATTATACAAAATTTAAAAATAATGCTATAGTTTATATTGAAGGAGAAAACAAAATTGTGTATATTTTAAAACTATCAATAATTGATCGATGTTTCATCAATCAGTATAATAGGAAGTATTTTTGTTTAGTGCAAAATAAAGCTTAAATTACCATAATACACATAAATATGATGCGAATCGAGAATATGGATCACTCGTGAATATGGAAACAAAATTGCATTAATTCACATTTATTCTTAAAATAACCGACGGATTTTTTACGCCCTTTGCTTTAAAAGGGACTGAATTGTGTACGCCCATGATGCCCATCATGGGTTCAAGACCCATGTGAACTAAGTTCTCCCATAAGCAAACAATAACTAATCCTAGTGCTATATACCACTTTAAAGCCAACAGAGACCGACTAATATTATCGCACTAATCAAAAATAGATCGAGAATATACAAAATATTGTCATTCCAAAAAACGGTGCAATAGTGGCTAATCGTATTTTTCCTTTGGATATTGACCTTATCACGGGCATGTTCAGTTGAAATGACGTCATTTGTGAGCAGAATTTCAATCCCGCTGTAGCGATTTTTAAAGACCATTGAACTGCAACACTATTGTAAGATAGAAAACACTAAGTAATGTTCACAAAACGGTAAACTCATGCTTTAATACTGTTTTTGAACGTAATGAGCAAGGAAGTGATTGTTTGAAAAGAACAGTTACAACACACAACAGAACTCGAATGTCTACAACATGCCTTGGAGGCGCATGTAAAAAAAATGGACATACTTCAGTCTCAACCATTCAAGGATCTCGAGATCGAAGCCGATCAATGGTTGAGCGCAGCTAATGCCCATCCAATCTGTACACATCCGCTTTGCCACTTCACCATATAAAGAACAATCCTTCGGCTGAATGGACGGATTGTGTACGTCTTGAAGTGTACTGGTATAGTCCGCCCAGGATACACACAAGCTGGAAAGCAACCAAATGCTCGCCGTAGAGCGAGCCAAAAACGGCCACAGTACGGCAAAAGGACATCCTGAAGATCGCATTGTTTGGCCGGGCTAAGGAAACGGTTTAATCTCTCCCATTCATCCTTCATTTACGGTGACAATCCGTTTGCTAATAGTTGGTACCCCCGAACGTCTTTCGTCCATTCGACAGTGGCGCAGTTTCCGTTCCCAATCCCTTTTTGCCAGCTTCCAATGCGGGTGCCGCAAGCCCAGAGCAGTGCACACTCGTCATAAGCAAGGACACTGTTTACCCAGCAAGGTGGGGCACAATTCGCTAAAGCTAACAAAAGTAAATCAAAACAATCGTAAACAAGCCCAGCCAGCAGCACCACCGATCCGTCGTCCGGCGAGGTGTGCCCCGTTCGGTTCGGCCGACCGTCGGACGACCATTCCGACCTCCCGAAACTTTTACCCCTTTTGCGGACAGATCTCTTCGGTCCTTGCGCCTCGAAATCTTGAGCTAAGCTGGCAGCTTTGGTACTTGATGCCAGTGCCAGCTTTATCAGCATGTCTCGAACGGTAGCCACCTTGCTGCGTGAATGGTCTACCGGACGGGCCGGACGGGCCTCTGGCGGGTGGCAATGTTTCGAATGATTACAAGGATCGCTTGCAAAACAAACCACACTAAGCACCACAAACACGGTCCCACGGACTGTGGGAAGGTGGGCTGCGGGATAATCCATCCATCTGTGGGTGTGCGGCCAACCGCTCCCCGGGCAAAGCAAAGCCCCTGACCACGGCTCACGTGTCTGTGCCGATTTTTATTTCATTAGCCTTTTCAAGTGTGCGCCTCGACGGCGTGGTGGAAGCGCATGGATGTTCTTCCAGAAACAACAACACCGATCGAAGCAGGCGTAGCAACGATCCACCGAAAAGGGATGCGGAGGGCTCTTCGCTTGCTGAGATTATCCTATACTGCAAGACACAAAGCCGGCTTTGTTTGTGCTGGATCATGGTGCTGGTGGAAAAACGATCGTTCGCCACAGCACGTATGGTCAGCGTCTCGATCGTGTGCTGCTGCTGCCCGTTTGTGTTTATGCTCACAGTAGGGACTGTTTTCCTTCGTTTCATTTCAAGCCAAATGATGGGTAAGGTTTTGCGGCGGCGAATTATGTAATAAGGATTAGCATTAGCATCCCACTGTGCGTCGAGAGCGGCCGCTGCCGCTGCTGCTGCGGTTCGATTGATGCGGGACGGTTGAGAACGACGGTTGAGCACGTAATACGGTGGCACTCCTTCGACGGGGCGGTATGGGTGGGGTATGTAAATATGTTATTAAGCGGGGTAAGATCAACCAACCTGACTTTATTGTTGTTACATTGTGCAGCTGTTATTTGAAGTAAGATGCCAAATGTAATGAACTAGTATTGATGTTTTGATTGAATTTTGGGCCATTTTTTAACACGAGTAATATAAGTTCTAAAAAGAGACTTTCTTCTAAGCTGTATTGTGAGCTTCTTTGGAAAAAGAGCATTTCAAATTACTTACCAACTTTCAATTTCTTTGGTCGTTTGAAGGTTGCAGGTCAACCTTTGAATGAAAATTCTAAAAAGATACGGTTGATTTAGTGAGTTTTGTAAGTCATAATGTACTGTCCATAATTTTTAGCAAACATACACGAAATTACAAGTATTAAATTGAAGTGGATAGCAATACGCCCGAAGCCGTTCTTTTTGAATCGAAAAAAATTAAGCGGACAAAGTTTTAAAAAATAGTTAATGTTGGCCAGTATACTCCAAGCACACTATAATACAATATTTTTCTATTGATTGTACATAATCTATCCTTTATTGTTGACGTAAGGCAAAATTTTGGTTAAAACAAGCATCGCTTTAAAAATGAAAAATGGAATTAAAAAATCGTAAATACTTTGGTGAAGTACTCAAGAGTTCAAAAGAATTATCTCGAAAAAAATTGGATAAGCAGCTCACTCATATGAAATAGATGCCTGCAGGCGCTTAGTGACGAGATGGATTATGATAAGATTTTCCAAGAACTAATTGAAAATAATTTTCACAAATACACATAATAATTACTTAATTATATGCTAATTACTTAAAGCAATCACAAAAACCTCTTCCTTTACCCTTTAGTACTGTAATCTAAGGCGTACAGTCCAATCTCGAGGCGATAAGGATGTAGTTTTTGGCTTATTTCAAGCAAACCGTTTTATATACTTTGTACTTGTACTTACGTACTAACGTTTCTAGATTACTTTAAGTACATTTTATACAAATATCTTGATACTTACTCCAGCCGTTTACTCTAGCTTCATTATCCAAGACTTGTCCTGCAGGCAGATACATGATCTTTGCACCGGAAATTAAACTGTTACTGTACTGCAAGTCACGATTAATATGTGCAAGTCCTTTTGCGCTTTAGTTCTATCTGCTACCGTTCTAATCCTACACCGAACGATCCCAACGATTCGCTCCAAAATCGCTCTCTCCATTAGCTAATAATGTCAACCCCTAGGATCATCTAATAACACGATACTTGTATACCTCAATTTCGGGACAATATTATTAAAAATTAGTCTGATGTTGTCGTCAAAAAAGGTCCAAATTAACCCACCCAGCTTCTGTCCCATTATGCCGTATTTTAACGTTTACAAACACACCGCAGCCGCCGTCCGCCATCATCGCCGGCTGCAATCTTTCCGCCTGTTGATATAATCCATCTCAAGTGTCCTTAAACAAAAATCGAAAAGGACGATCTGTCTCGTGGATGGAATAAAGAAGAAAAAACGCTAGTCATTTATGCAATTGTCATTTAATTATCAACCACAGAAACTGATGAGAAACGGATTGGTTGCTAAAATGGTGCGCGAAGAAGAAGAAACAACGGGAAAAACTAGAAAGAAATCAGAGTCGTTCGAATCCGTTTGTCTGTTTGCGGCGTCCTTCATATCCTTCATTTTCTGCACAAAAAGGGAAGCGACAAGAACGGGGAAGTAGGAAGACCTGGCATACCGCAACCAGCAGCAAGCGGGAAAACGCATAAGGGGGAAGAATTCGACCGCACACACGCACGGTGTCCTCGATCCTTCCTCTGCTCCGGGATAAAGTGGGAGGAGTTTTGGTTTGGCTCTGTGTACCCCTCACCATTGCTGGCAAGTTTTGGTCCCGATTTGTGGGCAAAGGGAGGGAAAGAGGGCGTAAATATTTGGACAGGGATTCAATTTCACCAAAACAATCTCCACGAAAAGGCGGCAATCTCGGCAATGAAAAGAGAAGGCAGAAAATAAAAAGGATGTGATCGGGCGCTACCGGCGTTCAGTGTGTGATCGGTGCGGAAAGGAACCGGACCTCCGTGGCGAGTGAATGCGTGTGTCTATGTGTGTGTGTTGTTGGCAGCAGGACTACCACCAACTGCATCAGTGTAATTATAATGGCGGCTTCGAGTTGCAAGAGTGTGGCGCCCTTGCGGCAGAGTGACTTCAGTATCGAGCATATCCTTACGCGTGCTGGCGAACGGTACAGCAAGCGGCGCAAACTATCGAACGAAGTAGGCGGCTGTCGAAATTGTTGCTCCACTAACAGCAGCAGCAGCAGCAGCAACAGTAGCCCAAGAAGTGTGCGTAGTGAAGAGGGCGAAGGTGATGATAATGATAATGGTGGACGTTTGCGTGACGAACCCGGTACGGAGGCAGACGAGGAACTCGACGAAGAGATCGACGTGGGACAATCCGTGATGCAGCATCCTGGGCAGGAGGCTGGATTTTTACCGACGGCACCCAGTTGCGGTATGCCCACGTTCGATTGGCTCTACTACACACGGTATCATCCACCGAAGCTACCACGTAAGTATCTACCGCTCTTTAGTTACAAATCGGAGCAAGTGACTCCTGTTCGATCAATGGCGGATCAAAGCTTACCACCCTCACACGTTCGTTCGTTCTTCAGGTCCTCAGAAAACGGGTCCAGTCAAGCGAACGCCCGGACGTTTGCCGCGTGTACCGTTTACGCCTGCCCAGCTGAGCGCACTGGAGGACGCGTACAAAGTGTCCACCTACCTGAGCTCCGAGGAAGCGAACCAGCTCGCCTACAGTCTCGAGCTGACCAACACGCGGGTGAAAATTTGGTTCCAAAATCGGCGCGCCCGAGATCGGCGCGAAAAGCGGGAAGCATCATTGATAACCGGTGGGGCGGCGTCCACGTTCACCTCCGAATCGCACCCAACGCACTGTACGTTGCTGCCGCCACTGTACGCCACTGTAGGAAGTGCGGCTAGCGGTTCCCGTACCGGCAGCCATCCTTCGTCGCCGTCCAGCGTGGAAGCGTCTGCCGGCGGTCGGCAGAGCCGAAGTCCTACCACGGACCGAAGCTATTAGAGCAGCAGAGAGAGGTTTGAAAAGCAAACTGTTTTAGAGGCTACCACGGGAGGGTTTAGCACGTTTTTTTTTTGTGATACCTGCGATCTACGAGACCTGTGCGCGATCACGAGTGATCGAAACGCGAAACGGGACACTTTTGTACAGTGATTATGTGAATAAGATTTTTGGCTAAGAACATGCACATTAGTGGATAATATAAGTGAGAAGAAGTGTGGTGAGAGAGTGCTGAGATCGTGTTTACCAAGCAGCAAGGTTTTTGGAATAAAAAAAGAGATTATTTACACGCACTAAGCCAAGTTTGTTCTTTGTATTAAGCATAAAGGCCATTGGGTTCAAAATACAAATTTTAAAAATTAATTATTTACTTATGCTTATTTTATTCATGGACGCAACGAAGGAATATTTTAAAAAATGTCTCTCTCTCTCGTATTGGCCTGCTCACGATAGAGCACGTCGATGTGACATGGCCCGGTCAACAGTTATTCTCCAGGATGCTCGGTCCCTGGCTGCAGCCTCTCATCCATGCAGACATCCGATCTCCGTCAGGTCTCGCTTCATCTGTTCCAGCCATCGAGTTCGCTGTGCTCCCCTGCGCCTTATGCCGAACTGGGGATCGCTATCGAACACCTTCTTGGTGGGGCATGAGTCCGGCATCATCATGACATGCCCCAGCCATCGTATCCTGCCAGCCTTCGCCATCCTCAAGATGCTCAGTTCGCCGTATAGCTCAGCAAGCTCGAGGTTCATCCTTCTCCTCCACGCTCCATGCTCGAACACACCGCCAAAGATGGTCCGGAGGATGCGTCGCTCTAACACGCCCAGAGCGTTTGCATCCTCCGCAAGGATGGTCCAGGATTCGTGCCCATAGAGGACCACCGGGCGAATCAATGTACGATATATCTCACATTTGGTGCGGGCTTGAAGTCTTGTGGATCTCAGCAGTCGGTGAAGCCCATAGTATGCACGATTCTCCAGCACAATGCGTCTCCGGATGTCGCTGCTGATGTCGTTGTTCGAACTAACGACCGTCCCGAGATAGCAAAACTTCTTTACCCCCACGAGACTGTCGCTGTCAACTAATACACTGCTTCCCAGATGGTCTGAGTCACCGGCAAGCAGGTACTTCGTCTTCGTCGCATTGATTCTCAATCCAATTCTTGATGCTTTGCTTGAGTCGGGTGTACGCCTCACACACCTTCGCTGTTGTCCTGCCGATGATGTCGATATTATCCGCGAAGCCAAGAAATTGGAGAGATCGGTAGAGGATCGTGCCACGGATGTCGTTGTCTAGTCCCGCGCCTCGAGTGACACCTTCCAGGGCGATGTTGAAGAACAGACAGGAGAGTCCGTCACCTTGCCTCAGACCCCTGTGAGATTCGAACGATTCCGACGTCAAGTTCGATACTCTCACCTTGCACTGCACCCTGTTCATGGTGGCCTCTAACAGCCGGATCAACTTCCCAAGGAAATGGTACCGCTGCATGATGCTCCATAGCTCCTTCCGGTCTATGGTGTCGTAGGCCGCCTTGAAGTGGATGAACAGGTGGTGCGTTGGGATCTGGCGCTCTCGGCACTTCTGGAGGATCTGCCGTAGAGTGAAAATTTGGTCGGTGGTGGATTTGTCTCCAACAAACCCAGCTTGGTAGCTGCCGACAAAATTTGTAGCAAGGGTAAAAAATGTCATCATCACCGGTAATAAAATAAAATAATTTAAAACCATCTTTTTACTTATTATTTCTTTTATAGCATTTACTTTGAATTCCTTTTGCGGTACCATAATTATAATATTTTTTGTTTTAACACATCGCTTTCCTTTCTGTTGTTGTTATTGTTGCAGACAGTGGATTGAATTGAATAAAAACATCTTTGAAAACTTATCAATTAAATCTACCCTCCCACCCACCCACTTTCTAGGCCTTTTTGCTTGGGGCTGCTTCAACCATGTTTCTTCCCCTCTTGTTTCAAACGAAGGGACGAGCGTGGGAGGGGGATAGGCTGGGCTGGGTAGCCAATGGGGGGGATAAAAATTCTGGCATAGTGTCTATGCAGTAAACATAGGACAGAATTATACTAAAAATATTTTGTATAAAAATTAGCATTAAAACCTTACATACTGTTTAAGCCTTCCAGTGTATGCTGCAGTGAATATACAATTGCTCCACTGTCGGTGGCACTCTGAAATCATGCTTTTTTTAATTTACACAATGTTGAAGCTATTTGTCACAAAGTGTAGCACTTTAACGATCGATATGTAAAAACCCAAACTGTCGTTTCAAACAAATGTGCTTAAAAAAACGCAGTTTGTCCACCACTGAGGAGACGCCGCAGTGCGTCCGCGTTCAATTGCCGGGTAGTAGCACTGGGGGAGGTCACTCATCGAATAGCATCGTATCATTTTTACACGATACAGGTATTTTAAACATAACCTAAACGATGGGTAAGGGGGGGGGGGGGGGGGTTGGGGGATGGATGTTAAGAAAAAACAGAACAAACAAACAAAGGAAGAAGCAAAAAAATCAAACTGTTGTTAACGTTACGTTTACATTGTTTCCGTTTTGCAGGAAGTCTTTTGATCTGCTGCAGCCTCGTTCCGCTGCCCGGCACGCTTCACTGGCCATATCCATATCAATCCCACAACACTGAGCAAAAGTGGTTTGTTTAGTTTGTTGTTCTGTTTTTAATCGACACGTTCGTTACGATAAGCTATGTTCCTTTCCTTGCAGCATCATATGCCACTACATTGTGTGTTGAGCGAGCGCCCGCTGTCGGTCGCTCTCACCTTGCGAGCCTTCTGTAAGCCCTTTTCCCGGGCAGTCCTTTAAAACACATACACACACACATGCAATATTGAACAAGTTTCTATCTATTATGCGCTGTGCACTTTTGTTTTGTTTTTTTTTTTATGGTACAAGTGTTATCTTTTCACACTGTACATTTTAGTGTTTAGCCTTGGTGTGTAGTGACGCAAGATTGAGTTGCCTCTTTGTCTAAATTATATGTTTATGCACACTTCTTTAGCTTGGTTTCAGCCCAATAGCTGCACAGTCCATTTACCAGTGCAGTAGGTAAATGGTTAAATAAGCGTCGTAAGCTGTTAATAATTCGGCTTCTTTGTGTTTTTGCTTTGTTTGCGCATCCTTACCATTGTTCTCTATTGTTTTGCGGAGGTTGGGGAGTTTTGGGGGGGTCCTTTAGGCTTTGATTCTTTTCACTTCACATTATCCATCTCTCTCACTCTCTTTATAGCTCTCTGTGTGCCTGTGTGGAGGCTTATTTCGGTTACAATACGTTGTGCGTAGGCTTTGCCACTAAACTATTTCGCTCTTGCCTTTGGGGGGAACTTCTTGTGAAGCTGCTTTACATTTCATTTATTTTGATTTTTCTTTTCTTCTTCTGTTTACAAACAATACACACACACACATACACACCGATATATGTATATATTGTAAATGGGCTCTAGGCTGGGTGGGCACGCAGACACTTGTGGGAGTTGGTTTTGCTTAGTAAATCAAATAGGTGATTCAACCATTAAATGGTTGTTTTTTTTTTTATTGTTGTTGCGTATACTTAATCACTCCACAGCACCAACAATTTCTAAACAATGTCCATCCCACTTCTATTCGGCCTCATGGGCCCTTTACATGGTTCACGGCTTACATACCTGCTGCTTACAATACGTACTGATTTTTACTCTTTTTCTTACAACCATTATGTGTTGATCAACTTTCTTTTTCTCGAGTAAGCATTTTGTAAAGCCGAACATTTCCAACAGTAATATAACAGCAACTCCCTTCCGTGTTACTAACTCTCTTTCTCTCTCTAACACGGAGCACGCGGACCAACGCGTGGGAAAGAATGAAGCGATCGCGACACAGCAACGATGGATAAACGGCTACTCCTCTGCCTGTGCGGACGAATGGTGATGTGTTTTGGTAAGGATGGAATTGAAAAATTCATGTGTATGTGTGTGCATGTGTGTGTCTGTGTGCGCGCGTACGTACGCTCTGCGACTTTAATCCTTCACGCAGATAATGGATTCTCGGCCCTTGCCGACACCGATCCACTTGACCGGCACATCCAAATCGCTCTCGATGAACCGGATGTAGTCTTGGGCCTGGGGCGGCAGCTCGCCGAAATCGCGCACATTCTCCGTGCACTGTAGCCAGCCCGGCACGGTGACATAGTTCACCTCCACCTGGCTAAGGTCGGTGATCGAACCGGGGAAGTAATCAATCTTCTTTCCGTTCAGATTGTAACTGCAACGTAAAATCGGCAACGGGGTAAAATACACAGGACGAGGATTAGAACGGACGTTTAAAAGTGTCGGTTTACAGAGGACGTTGAGAATGCCTTACCTGACAGCCACCTTAATTTCCTTGAGCGTATCTAGAATGTCTAGCTTGGTCAGACAGATAGCGGTGTATCCGTTGACCATGGAGGTATATCTTAGCAGGGGCAGATCGAGCCAACCGCACCGACGAATTCGCTGCGTTGTAACGCCAACCTCACCACCACGCTTCTGCAGTAGCGATCCAATTTCCTAATAAGAAAAAAGAAGTATGCAAACACATGATACGCTAGTTGCCGAAAGTGACGCTCGGACCCAGGGGCGCGGCTACTTACATCGAGTAGTTCCGTCGGGAAGGGTCCATCGCCCACGCGTGTCGTGTACGCTTTGACGACACCGATCACCTCACCGATCGACTGCGGTGGCAAGCCCAGCCCCGTCAGCACACCACCGATACTGCAATTGCTGCTCGTCACGTAAGGATAAGTGCCTGGAGGGGTGAACAGAAAAAGCAAACCGTGGGATCATGTTTGGTTCCTTTTGCATCCAGGCTCAAGAAGAAGAGGCAAACCTACCAAAGTCTATGTCCAGCATGGCGGCATTCGCTCCTTCGACCAGTACGCTTTTGCCCTCCTTGAGCGACGTGTGCAGGTACGAGACCGAGTCGCGCACCAACGGTCTCAACCGTTCGGCATACTCGCGATATCTATGTAACGGTGGTAAGAAGCAAAGGTCCAACACAAGTCCATCTGATGTCATCTTCCTCCGTCGTCCTACGGGCCCCGCCCAGGGCCCAGGGCAGGCCAGCAGGTTGACAGAGGAGGACGAGCGAGTGGCCAACCTTTACTTACCGTGCGAGTTCCGCATTTACGTCCACCGAGAAATCGGGATACAATCGTTTGTACATTGCTACCAGTGCCTCAAACCTGATATACCGTCGTCCAATCCACATGCGCAGGAGGGTGGTGATGATCCGGCACAATGGATTCCCCGTGAACGGAAGCGGTACGATTGGGTTAGAAAAGAATAATGATACAAACGAAAGTGAATTAACATTTCTATTAACACGCACGCGCGCCGCACGATGATGCTTACTTTTCACTGAACATCTTGAAGTCACCCAACAGATCCGACACGCGGATGCCATTGCGGGTTGCCTTGCTGGAGTAGCACGGGCCGATGCCTTTCTTGGTCGTGCCGAGCGATTTGCCACCCTTTTCCGCCTCCTGCAAACCATCGACCTGCTGGTGCAGGTCCAGCACCAGGTGAGCGCGGTTGGAGATGATGAGCCGGTCGGTCCAGTTCTTCAATCCCTTCGCCTCGTTCTTGGCCAGCTCCTCGAACAGGCCGGGCAAGTGAACGACCACTCCATTACCTACGGAAGAAAGATTAGAACGGAAAACATTAGATTGGGTATTGGTTGGTATTATCAGTTCGTATGTGTGTAATGTATCAGATAAATTCGCTTCAATTGATCGTGTTTTGACGTAAAAAACCCCATAATTTAACTAGTTCTTCATAATCTCCCCACTAAACTAGCCTTCATGCATGCAAATAAATATCGTTTTTTGGATCACAGCGAAAACTAAGGGCTGTTTAGCGTACCAATAATTGAAAACCACCGGACCCCCGGCCGCTCGCGAGGTGAAGTGGCACGGACCCTCCTCTCCGTGGAAAGTTCGTACTGTGACACACGTGCCACACATCAGTTCGTGACTCAAACGATAAAACAACCGCTGTGCTACCAACCCAATCGATCCTTTGTGAACGGGGTATATGCCCGCTCCACATGCCCGCCACTTGCCAACTTGTTTGCGAGACTTATCAGTCATAGGCTGCACTACTCGCTACTCGCTATCTATATTCGTTTGTGTTGTGCTGTGCGGATGTATTTTGTTGATGAGCTTAAAACAAACTGCCTCCTTCCCTGCACTTTTCGCAAGGTCAAATCGGTGTTGTGTACGATCAAAAACAAAGCAGAACCGCCAATGCTTTAATTATAATGATTGTCGATGCTTTGTGTTAGTTTAGACTTGGTTTGGGTGGTAATATTTAATCATAAATCCTAATCATAAACAAAGTAATAAATAAATAATGAAAAATCTAGTGTATGGTTTATAAACGATAAACAAATACAAAAAAAAAACACACCAAAAACAAACTTAATTAAAAAAGTATAAAACAGAAAATAATAAAATAAGCACTAATCCAAACATTAAACACATAAATCATAAAACCTTGAAAGTAAATATTCCTTACACACCCACCCCCTCTTCCCAGTCAAATTATGGTAATCAAAACTTTGACCCAAACTGGGAACATTTGATCGATAAACACATTTTCTCATGTTTTTTTTCTGTCCATGATTAAATTGCCAAAAAATGCCCACAGTCGTGTGTTTCTGGTTAGAGCCAAAGAAGAAGAAGGGGAAAAAACCTGAACCACAGAGAGGGAACCAACCTTCTTTCTTAATACCTCGAAGGGAAACAACCTTGAGCGAAACGCAAAACTAACTCAAGGATAGCTGTTTGGTGTTGTTTGGTATGTGTGTCTCGTTCGGTTGGTGATTTCGCGGTTTTGGTTCATCACCGATTGTGAAGCCTAAAGGATAACGTGACTGTGACGCATCGATGACACAAAGTTTCCCGCTAAATTGTTGGGCCAACCTTCCCTCCCTTCCCTACCCCTCCATTTCGTTTTTGGTACAGAAATGGATGATTAATTGTTTAGATTACCGACAACCGAAACATAACGAACGCAACACACACAAAAAGCGCCATAAAAAATGGAGAAGAAAAGTTTATTATTGCCACAGAGCATTACATCCCCGCCCTGAGGATCCGTTTAGTTATCGTGTAAAAATGAGCGTGAAATATGTTGATGATTGCTTACAAAAGACACATCTAAATATAGCGCATTCCATACAAACCGAAGGCTCATTATATTCTCACACTCTTTACAATGTTGACTACAATAAATATAAATATAAATATATTAAATATATTTCTCGCCATTTTTCACCGAGATCTGTGAACGTGAATATTTTGAAGACCGAAATAAACGTGCATTGTGTAGAAAATAGTATAAATATTTTAAGATGGTATTCTTTCTGTTGTGAAAAATAACAAAAAAAATGTTACGATCCTCATTCACTCGATCACTCAGTGGACCTTAAGGTCATTACAATCTAATCCGAAACAATGACTAAATGTTTACTCATTCGTTTAGTTTTGTGTGCTGAATAATAATGGACAAAGTTCGAAAAGCAAAAGCAAGTTTGTTTACAGCAACGCGTGTTTTGAGCTGTATGTGTGTGTGTGTGTGTGTGTGTGTGACCGAATGGTCTTTATGCTATTTACAAAGTTTACAATCTTCACACACGAAGGGCTTCAAGCCGTTGCCGATAAAAAGTTTTATTAATCGAGCATTTAAAGTTTTCATTCCAAACCACCCACCACCAAGCGTCAATGCTTTTTTTTATCAATGAAACGCAAAGTCTGCCACTGCCAAACACTAAGCCACAAAATAAACAACAAAAGGCAAAGAGTACCGTCGAAAGTGCTGCCAGAAGCAGTTATTACTATGCCATTCACCACGCTCATTAAGCCGCAACTCACAATATTGCACCAGTTGCAGTTGCACAAACGGGCAAAATCGTTACGAGCTAGAGAAAACGTGTGCCAATATTAGATGCCTCCCCGCTAGGCATGAAAAGGAATTTACAAACAAATAAAAAAAGAAAAAACTCTCGATCAGCACGAAAAGCAATCCATCTCCCGCCGGGCGAACTCGACGATCACGTAAATTGTCATGTGATGATGGAAGACGCTGCGAGATGAACACACGATCCACCCTTGCTTCCACACACACTACCGTTTTGCACCGCATGCTTTGGTCGTGAATTTGACATGTAAGCGTTTCTCATCTAGTCGATATCATGCCGTTTTTGCTAACGAACACAGCAACAATAGCCCTAGGCTAGGCAAGTAGATAACGACGACAGCGACGTTGAGAATTGTTTGTGAGAGGGAGGTTATTAGAAAGATACTTGGCGCACCATTTGCTCATTGCGGACACAAGACAAACCGGTGCTATACCATCACCACCACCGGACAGTAGTATCTATTTCTATTGGGTGGCACGACCTCAACACACGGTGCCAGTCAGCCACCATACCATCATGCACTGTTTCGTCTCAATGACAGTAGGACGACTTTTGCACTTGAAATTTGTCGCTCGCAACACGATCGCAACACGACATAGAGCGAAAAACCAAGCCCGGCTACCGAGGCTACCGGCTTACACCCTTCACCCGCGTCCTGCTGTGCTGACCTTAGTATGCCTAAATAGAAACATGCTGTTCGCACTTCAAGGATATTTGGGGCCCTTCTGTGTGTGCATGCATGTGTTTGTATTGACGCAAATGGTTGATAGATGAGAGGCGATCGAAGGATCAATGCTCAAACTACATATTTTATTCGTGCAAATATTAATAAATAATATTTAGAGACAATGTAATTCCCATTACACATGACCAAAAGGTCACGTTCACATGGTGATTATATTTTTATTTTAAAAATTTATACCAACAACATCAGATACATGTCACACCCGCAGTCGATTGACGAAACACGCAAGACATTTCTTAGGGTGAATGCAGCTGAGAATGCAAAGATTGTTGATAAAAGTTTATCGTACTGATAAGCATTGCAGGCTTTTGAGTGCAAATGAGATTCATGTCCCACGAATCGAAGGAAAATCGCATTGGTGTAGTTAGTCATGCCAGCCCTAATAGGGCCTTCGAGACTTGATAAATACCACGCAGCCGGATAATCAGTCCTTGCAACGGAGCGGACGGTTCATACGAGACTTGAAACTACGACGGGCATGTTGTTGACTATTACTATTAATTGTAACTCAAATTGTAAGAACAATGAACCAAATAGTTGTGTATTTTTGGGGTTTGTTTGAATGCAACGAAATCCTCAAACAAAACAGGCACGTAGCATCAATGGGGGGGGGGGGGGGGGTGGTAGTCGCACGTAGACTGATCGTACGGTTAGGTTGTATATACTGTATAACTTGATAGTAAAATACGTCCTATCCGATTCAACATCCTATTCTTCTATTTCTTTACATCATCAACATTTTCATACGTATTCAACAATGATGATTCTTTCTTTTTTCTTTTATTTATTTTTAGAGAGACTTTGAGGTCTAGCTCATTCGCCTCTTAACAATGATGATTATTGAGGGTATTTTCAAAGTTTCAAAAGAAATCGTTTGACATAGTCTTTACTATTTTCTGTGATTTCATGCTGGTTCTTAGTTGGTTCTAAATTTAACGCTGGTGATTAAAGAATTGATTACTTTAAATTACCATTTTAAAATTTTGATTACTAGGTAGGAGAACTATGATGAACATTATTTAAACATTCATGTTTAAATATGAGGAAAAATGTTGCCGCAAAGAAGAAATAGTAGAATAGAGAATGTAACAAAGAAAAATGTTTAAATAGCAAATTCAATTTAAATTTAATTATTATGTTGCATGACAATACCAGAAACATATGTTTAATCACCCCAAACTCTTAAATCATCACGCGGTGCTTTAAAACAATTAGGATTAATTTCTACAGCGCTACAACCGAGCGCTCCATACCTGGATGCAAAACTTCATAGCTGTTTTGTACACTTCTCCTAAGCATTTGACATATTCCCCTATATGCTTGCAAACCTCCATAGCAACGTTGCATACATCCCCTAACCATTTGAAACATTCCACCAAGTGGATCAAGTAGTCCATTATATGATTCGAAACCCTGTACGTGTTCGTAATCCTGCCCTGATAGCGAGAGAGTCGTTCAATCCACTATTGGATTATATCGCGACACACAGTTGGTCCTAAAACTAACCTGTGCTTAAGCTTCTTGCAATTTAACACTTACCAATAATAGAAATACATTTCTCGTGAATGATCCCACTGGGCAGCAGGTGAAAATCAAAGTCAACTCCATTCACCACCACCGTATGGCCGGCATTATTTCCACCCTGTAATTAAAGAAGAAGCAAATACATTATTGATATGGAAAATGATTTTAAACAAAACGGCAATACGGCCAAAACCGTCCCTCTTAAATACTTTTTTTGCAATTTTAATTTGAAACTCTTTGCGATACAATCATAGCGTATGCTGAATCGAATTTGTTGCTGGTAAGCTATCGTTATGCCAGTCCCGTGGTACAATCGTTTTCAACTCGCACGACTTAACAACATCCCGTATGAATCCAAACAGAGTGAGTAGAACCAACAAGTCACAGCTAGCCAAGCTCGTAGACAGGCTTAGATCGACTACGGTTGTTGCGCCAAAGAAGAAGTACAACTAAAATATCGAAGTAATCATACTACATACTTAAGTAAATATTGTTCACTATCATTGAAGAATCAAAATCAAAATAGCTTTCTTTGCTTTCGCTTAATTATTGGTAAACATCGTCTAATGATTACACTGTGCAGCTGATCAAGTTCAACACACCAAACGATCATGGCTAGTAATTAAAAGTGATAATAGCGGACATCCTTTGCGCATTCTACTTTCTCTGCGCCACACACCCGAAAAAGCAACAGCAACCTGTTTAAGATCGTGTTTGTATGTGTTGCGCGGTTCGATCGACGGTAACGACGGTTGTGCAGCAAAATATTTTTGGCCTTTCGATGGTACTGCTATCATGGGTGGTGTGTGCACGGAGCTGGGGCCAGCAGCTGTTTCCACCCGTGTTTGCCGTGTTTTTTGGCCTCTTCGTTCCCTCAATCGAACGTGATCTCCCGTGTGTACTGCGCGGGTGGATGAGAGCATGATCATTTCAGTCTATCTTTTGGGAGGTTTTTGTTGTTGTTGTTGTTCTTGGATGTTTCAAGTGCAGCAACGGTTGATGAAGACACATGGCGCCTGCGCCTACCACCATCGTCGGTTTTCGGTAGAATAGAAGAAAGTAAAAACTAACTATACCAGTGGCGTGTGTGAGGATCGTTCTGTATGTATGAACGAACCATCCGGCAGCTGGTAGTAGTGGTCACCTTGGTCCATTAAGAGGCGCGGTAGTGCTCGACCATAGCGTCTCGGTTCGCTCCAACCTTTGCTCGCCCTTCCCACCTTTCTCTCACGAAAACAGGGAGCAGAAAGGCAGGGACTAACCGCCAGTGCTATTCTTATCGATCGTGTTAACATGCGCAAATTTCAACTGACCGGGTCATGTGATGGACGTTTTTTGAGGGGCTGAATAGACACGACAAGACAACTTTCCCCCCCCCCCCCCCCCCCCCCCATGATCTCTCATCTTGCTCTTCGGGCGGTTGCAATTTCCTCCCCTAGGTGGTGTCCTCCTGAGCCGGATGGGGTAAAGAAAAAGCGAGAGAGAAAGTGTGCAATAAATTATGCTTAAAGTCGACGCTAAACACAGCACAATGGCAACCGCAGAAACAAAACAAACCACCGTAGCGGCGGTGAGGTAAAAACAAACACATTGCGTGGGGATATTTTGGGAAATTTTTAAATATTTCCATTACATCATCACGCCACAGCGAAGCCTCTTGGTGCGCGTGAGGTTTAGTGGTATTTACAGCTGGTTGGAAGTGGGATCATTTTTTTAAGAAAGAATTGACAACGCAGTGCGACGGATCGCACGACAATATGACGGAATGACACACACACAACGGCAATCGAATCCCGTAATTGCATCAATTGCTCTTCTATCGATAAAGAGAATTCGCTCAGTCATTGCATTGAGGTGTGCAAGCGCAAATCGACAAGCCACAATAGATTGTACGTCAGCAGCAGCAGCATGGACGGGCCCTCTAGGAACTATGTATTAGCATCTCGTTGATTGTTATTAGTTCAAGGGAAACAACTGAGAAATGCGCAACGTTGTACGAAATCATTTTGGCCGTGATTACACGCTTCCTTATCAGTCTCCTTAATGAAGAGCAGAAGGCGGGTGCATGTTGAGCCCCTAACACTTTCATCTCAACCGAACGCGACACTCACACGCCACACATACGTACGCAAATGACGCGTGGACGTACCACATGACGCAGTGAGCCCATGGCAAAAAAGAGGCTTTGTGTATCAGTTGACCTGCGGTTACACGGGCTGGGTTGGTGTTAATCGGCATGTGATTATGAATCAAAATATACGCTTCCCCCCTCCACTGCGGAACGACAGATGTTGGCTTTCTGGCCGTATTGCGCGCAATACGCCACCGTTTGGTGCCTGTTTTTGCCATGCTGCTTATCTTATCCTCACGCCAAGTGACTAGACACCCAAACGCTCTTCAAGTTAATCTCAATTAAGTGTCCGAACAAATAAAAAAACGATACGAAATACGCCCAAATGTTTCGCGATATCGTCGCATTCGAGTGGACGTGCAATGCAAAAAAAAAAAGCACCAGCCGGTGGTTACAATCGGGGGTACAGAATTTACAGCACCATCAATTAAGACTCGAGCGAAAATGGTTCGAATTCGTCCCCGTGACCCAGTGCCACTGCCTGTGGTAGAACGATGCGCTTGTTTGCACTGGGAAGACACTGACGGTGTTAAGAGGGGGGTTCGTGATTATGAAACATCTTGCAAAGCTTCCAATCGTAGTATGTAGCAGGCCATGGCGAAGAGCATGAAACGGTGGGTGGGGGGAGGGTTTCGCTTCATCATCACGGTCACATGTTGATTTGTGCGCTACGTGTGCACTTCTATAAAGGAACTGGCAGCAATTATTACCCCTCCGATGGTCACCCCAGCACACTCACCTGACAGCGGCACACGATATCTGCGTCGGCGGCCAGCATATCGACCACCTTGCCCTTGCCTTCGTCGCCCCATTGGGCACCCAGCACCACGGTCACCTTCTGGGTGTACGGGTTCTGGCGGCGATTGTGCATCTGTTCGTGCGTGTTGTTTGCAGCAGTGTGATTACTGTCACTGCTGTTGTGATTGGCCGTGCCGTTCACAGCCAGTTGGTGATTTGCCGCCGACATACTGGAAGGAAAAGCGCTTTCTGCTGCTGCGCGGGTGTTGTTATCAGAGATGCCTTCCTTTGCTGTTCCTGCTGGTGTGCGAGTGTGTGTGTGCTTGCGGCTTCGGCCAACGCAATTAACACACGTATGTAAACCACCTGGTTTCTGGTTTGTGCCGCCTGTTGGCAGTTATACGGCTGGTCTTGCTTGCAGGACCTACGCCGCACCGATAATGATGGCAGGTTACCGATTACCGAACACACTCGACTTCCGGAAACTGGATTACACAATCCACTTCCGGTGAAAGAGCACTAAAAAAGGGCGATCCGGTTTGCGCTTCCAATCGACCCACCGCAGGAAAAAGGATGAACAATTGTCGACACTACGGACACTTCCTCACTAGCGCGCCGCGTAAAGCGAAACGAAAACCACGAGGTGTTGGGCAGAACAGACACCCTTTTGCAGTAGCGCACGGCGGCAACTTGCTGCCCACAGGACTACGCGAACACGCGAACGGCGGTAATAGTCGCGGACCCGAAAGCGCGGACACTTTGGTCACCAAAGGTTTCGACCAAGATCAACGAGGAGATCTTGTAACAACGCCGCCAAGCAGTCGTCGCAAAATACGCGAAACGCCGGAGGAAATGCACCCGAACCTCGTGCGGTTAGCACACCGAGAAAAAAAAACAATAAAAACAATTTGACAGTTCGCAAAGATTGCGCTTCAATTCGCTGATTGACGTTTGACAGTTGACAGCAAGATGTGTAGACAGATGAGCTGAGCGCGGAAGAGAATTATACCAGTTCAAAACTGCAGTAAACGGTTTGTGAAATTTGGTGAGTTTTCCAGTTTCTGTAGGAAACTAAAAATAATCGTCCGATGCATAACTATTCTTCTATTAGACCATTTCTAGCATAAATCATGCAGATTGTAGTTGACATGGGTAAAGGAGGATATAAAATACGGTTGAATCAATATTTTCATGTTGCTAGTTAGCATATTGAGCTTTTTTTTTTGGAACTCACAAGGCATCAATTTGGCATATCTCTATAAAATCTCAAGCCATTTTCAGAAAATGATACGTAAAAACCCAAATACCACAGATCGGGAATGCCAGCACCGACGTTTGATAGCTTGTGTCATATATAAAAAGGCAATCAGCCGTACCGGCGAACTCGTTCGTTCCCGGGAACGTTCGCCGCGACGCTCATTTTCACTCATTTCATAGCCCTCTAGATCAAAAATTAGAAAACCGTATAGATTTTGTACTGGCGAACCTAGTGGTACAACCCTGTCCACTAATGAGCGACGAATGTTTCTCGTCGAACGAGTTCGCCGCTACGGCTGAATAAATTTTTTTACCGTTCAAATAGACATAGAGTGATAACGACTCGCGCGACAAAAAGTAGCTCAAAAATTCACTCCGCGTAGATCAAAGTATCTCATTTGACCCAGTCATCCTACATGTTTTTTTGTATAAAAAACATTAAAAAATAAATTACAATGTGTTCAAATTTATTTTTTGAGCTTTGTATTAGTCTGGCTCGTACAAAAAACATGATAATTCAATTGTGGATTGATGGATAATCGGTGGAGACAGAAATTTTTCGCGAGACAAATAGGGTAAATGTACCAGTATTGGGCAGGTTAGTACAGCAGTTTCACTAAAACAGCTCCTACACTTACAATGTTTATTATTTGTCTCGAAAGTGTCAATATTATGGACGATAAACTATCGTTTCATGTTATGATATTTTTTATTTGCCGTTTCAAATGCATTTTCTATCGATATTCATGAAAATGCAAACACTATCAGCCGTACCGGCGAACTCGTTCGACGAGAAACATTCGTCGCTCATGAGTGGACAGGGATGTACCACTAGGTTGGCCGGTACAAAATCAAAACGGTTTTCTAATTTTTGATCTAGGGGGCTATGAAATGAGTGAAAATGAGCGTCGCGGCGAACGTTGCCAGGAACGAACGAGTTCGCCGGTACGGCTGTATTTTTGTTCCTATTTTCGGCAGTTTGGTCCTATTTTCGGCAGGCTGTGCTCCTATTTTCGGCAACGCGAATACGGGTCGGTAAATGTTTTAATCAATGCCAATAGGTAGACAAAAATGTTTAAAACAATTTTACACTCTTACTTTCCTAAGATTAGTGTTGAAAAGTACTTAAATTATTAATTTTATGTTGCCCATTTTGGGCATTTTGCTGGCAATTTTTAGAATCACTTTTGTTGTGGGCAGCCGTGCCGACCCCTGGACTTGTCGTGGCAGTTGCGCTGCCACCGGTCAACGTCCAGGAGGACGACAGTGTACACGCACACTGTCGCACACACTAAGCAGCGCAAGGCTTAGTGTGTGCCGAGCGCACAAGCAGAGTGTGTTAGCGAGCCGATCGAGCAGGAGCTCTCGGCAGGGGCGCTCGGTGCGGCTGGTGCGCGGCCACCGCACTTGCGGTTTTAAAGTGTTAATTGTTTGTTAATTGTGTCTTTTATTTATTATTGTTCGTTTATAAGTGTTTTAATAAAAGTAAAAGTGTCAAACACAACAACTTTGATGTGAGTTACAAACAAAGTAGGCGTTCAGGAAAACAGACAGTTTTGCGGCTATAGAGTACTGGCACACAAATTATTATTTTTCTCTCAAGTTATTGGATTATTTACAGTGAAATTGGTGATATTTGATACAAGAAATGTGGTTTTATGTGTCGACATACGCATTGTAGTGTTCTAAACAAGTTTTAAATGAATATTCAGCAAAATCAAAAGTGTGTTATTGTTTCAAGTTTCGGCAGGAGCCTACAGCATTGATCTGTCAAAAATCAACATTTACCGTGTACCAATTTTCGGCAGCATTTAAAGTGTATAATTGCTTGTTTTTAGTGATTTTAAAATTCCTAGCGGGCTAGAATAAATTCTACAATCATAGAATCTTTCACAAAAACTACACTTTCATTGTTTTGGTGCTCTGATTCTCTTAATAATGAAACCTGCCGAACTATTGGCTAACAACAAATCTGGCAAAACATGTTGAACACGGCACATTTTCTTTGATATTTTGGATATTTTTTATAAAATATGCAAGGAAATGATGTGAAACTTCGTACAGTCTGCTCCCGAGTTACGCGGTTTCTGCGTTCCCGACGAATCCGCGTAACTCGAATATTCACGTAATTTAACACGTTTTTTGATTAAAATACTATTGATTACTCTGAGTTTTTGATCTAATTTAGTAATTTAATATACTTTATCATTTACTTGATATGATTCGCGCTGAAAATTCTAAAATTTATGGCTTTTAAGCGGTTTCAATATGTTAGCAAAAATGCAAATTATACCGAACTTGAAGCAAATTGTACTGATTTGACATTTAATCTGTCAAATTTCGAAAACCGCGTATCTCCGAATCCGCGTAAGTCGAGAACCGTGTAACTCGGGAACAGACTGTATATGAATAACAAATAAGCATATCTTTATTTAAAAAAATATGCGTTAACTTAATTTTCGACGTGTTTTTGCGTAATTACACGTTTTTAGTTACCCTGCCGAAAACAGGTACACTGCCGAATACTGGTACAGTTACCCTAGCTTTGTTTGCAAAATTGAGCTACTATTTGTCACCCGCGCGACGTTGTCGCTCTATGTCTATTTGAACGATTATATATGGACTTTTACGAAAACTTTAAACATTTCAGCACACCGCCGGCAATAGAACGACAATACGATTGTTTAAATACAGTCAGAATTCAATAGTTTAACGCTTTTTGTTGGCCAGAGCGCCGCCTCACTATCATTTCACACCGACAACGGTTTTGTTTAAACGACCTTTTCGAGCAGTTTGAATGAAGACTCACAGCTCTCAAATCATCTATTATAAACGTTGTGACATTTCATTGCGGATTGACCGTTTGTGTTTGATTATGTTTGGCTCAGCTTCAGGTTGTTTGGAAAGTAAACCCTCAACAATTCAATATCCAGAACTCGTTCCCATTTCTGAGCATTAGTACTTAACTAAAATGGGTATGATACGATCAAAGATTAGTATTGCGTTGATGCATAAAATTCTAATCGAAGCCATTCCGTTTCAGAACCAAGCACTGTGGTGTCGGATGAAATTCGTGAGTTACAGGATGCCGTCGTGACCTTACGGTTGACTATTCCATCGCTCTATAAAAAACTTTTGCTAAAAGAATGTGAAATTGAAAATCAGCTGATTGTAAGTATGCGTTATCTTTATTGCACATATTTCGTTGTGCCTGAATGTGTTTGTCTTTGGTCCTGCTTGCTTAAAACATAGAATGATACGGATGTGTGTGTGCCGAAACAGCCTGTCCAGGAATTCAAGAAGATAGAACGGATACCGAAACAAATATTTCCCGCCCCGGATGCAGCAGCTGGCGTTCAGGAGGTGCACAATTTACTAAACATAATGCACAAGCTCTCCCTACGGAACAGCAATGGTCGTCACCGGCTCGTCAACAATTCTGCAGCTCGAGAACGGAGTGAAGCTCGGTGTAAATAATTTTCAGGCTTGGAAGGGCTGGTTTTAGTTGCTGTGGAAATGGCAGAAAAGGATTTGAGTGTGGGAGAGATAAGGAGATCAATAGAAGTGCTGCATCTACCTGCAGAAGCGTTATAACAGGCTTCTTCCGAAATAAATGCCCCTTTGTAAGTACTTGCAGCACGAATATTACTTTAAGCTAGAAATAAAAAAATATATTTGACTCGCGCTGCATACACTACATGCGTTAAGATGTGGTGCTTACGTTAAAGAAAACTTCATTGATCACGATATCTTGCACATATTCCATCGGTATGAGAGCGTTGCGTACCGCCCCGTTCGCAAATGTTGTGGAACATTGTAGTGCAAAATCCTTGACTAACACCAGACTCTCGGATTTGATCACGTTGTTGTACAGATATACAAGCATACCGATGGGTAGAACAAACAGGGCATGGAGAACATTTAGTCGGAAAAGAAACATACAAACTGCAAAGCAGAAAAGAGTTCCGAGCTCCAGCACTAGCAGAGTATGCCGCTGCCGATGGGCTTCCACATTTTCCACGGAAAGCTGCAGCACGCTGGCCGATTTGTGGACTATTTTAACGTGTATTTGAGTCCCGGCACTTGTCCAAAGAAACACCATTTCGGTAAAGGAAACAACTTGGCATACAGAAGCCGAGCAGAGGGCGAGGGTTCGATTTTGTTTTGCTAATTGTTGTTTCCAAACAGCGGCACTACAAAGAAGGCCAAAAGTAAGAAGAAGAAGGAAATCATGAAGCACACTCCGACAGAACCGGCAAAGCACGGATAAACGGGTGTTAGATTACCAGAGTGACCAGAAATATCAATTTATGTGTACAGGTATTCCCCGATATACGCCATACCCGTTATACAGGCGGTCCCCGAGATACACGGTTAATGGGGACCGAAAACGGCCGCAAAATACCGCGTATCTCGAATTTCCGCGTAAGTCGAATCTCGTGGTTTCCAGCTAAAATATCAGTAATGTTCGTGTAATTTTACAAGTAGGGGGAGGTTATAGTTACTTTATGATTTAGTTGATATGATTCTTACAGAATATAACAGTTTTAAACCATTTGAAATAGTTTTTAACATTCGATCAAAACGGAAATTATTTGGCAATTTAAAATTGATGTGTCAAATCAGTACAATTTGCTCCAAGAATTGTCAAATTTAGAAAACCGCGTATCTCCGAATCCGCGTATAAGAGGTACCGTGTATCTCGGGGACCGCCTGTACACGATTTCACTATACAGGCGGTCCCCGAGATACACGGTACCAAGGTGTTATAAATGACAAGGTGAAGTTGTTCAGAGCAAAATGACATTTCTCGACTTGACATTTCTCTTCCGGGGGCTACGGTATAAAAATCGGGGAGGGCTGGTGCGGGGTAATGAAATTTGTATGCAGAGAGTGACAGATGTCCCCCACAATGTCGCCCAGCAAAAGCGATAAAAATCAACCTTCTAAATACATTATCCTTGCACGGTACCTCTTATACGCGGATTCGGAGATACGCGGTTTTCTAAATTTGACAATTCTTTGAGCAAATTGTACTGATTTGACCATCAATTTCAAATTGCCAAATAATTTCCGTTCTGATCGAATGTTAAAAACTATTTCAAAAGGTTTAAAACAGTTATATTCAGTCAGAATCATATCAAATAATTCATTAAGTGACTAAAACCGCCCCCTACTTGCAAAATTACACGAAAATTTGTGATATTTTAGCAGGAAATCACGAGATTCGACTTACGCGGAAATTCGAGATACGCGGTATTTTGCGGCCGTTTTCGGTCCCCATTAACCGTGTATCTCGGGGACCGCCTGTACGCTCTTTTCTAAATTTGACAGTTGTTTGAGGAAATTGTACTAATTTGACACGTGTCAATATCAAGTGCAAAATAAATTTCCTTTTGGTTGAATTTTAAAAACCATATTAAAAAGTATGGACCAAGGCCGGTCTCGTAGTACAGTCGTCAACTCGTACGACTTAACAACATGCCCGTCATGGGTTCAATCCCCAAATAGACCGTGCCGCCATACGTAGGACTGACTATCCTGCTATGGGGGGAAATCAATTCGTTACTGAAAGCCAAGCCCACAAGTGGTACAGGCAGGCTTTGACTGACAACGGTTGTTGAGCCAAAGAAGAAGAAGATTAAAAAGTATAAAATTGTAATCAGTAGTTAAAATCGGATCAAATAACCAATTTAGTGGCTAAAATCAACCACTTCAAGCAAAATTACACGAAAATTAGCTTTAGTTTGACTGATAACCTCGAAATTCAACTTACGCTAATATTTAAGGTACGCCTCCGGTCTGTCTTAATAGCGTATATCGGGATATACCTGTAGTTACCGTTCGCCAAGTGGGGCAACATTTTGTTTCGTTTAATCCAACAATTTAAGTAAATAGCGAACAAAATTTGTTTATATTATTTATATTTAATGTTAACTAAGTGGATTTTAATTGGTACTGACTGGAAAGGTACATAAATTATTTTTCAAAACGTCACCGCAAAAAAAACCCACCAGCACTGCCCGGATGATTTCGGCCAGCAGTCGAGCAGTCGGGCAGTGCATGCAAAAAAAAGCCAAAGCGCTACAAGCAGCAGGCGAAAACGAGAAAAAATCCAATATGGCGGTGTAAATGTTGTGATAGCCAGATTCGCAAGTTTTAAAACGGAAAAGAAGCTAGTTGCAGAATTCGTCTGTTCGAGCGAGCTGTGTGATTGCACGTACGTAAGCAAGCCGCAGGCAGCGACCCTGTTTGCGCACGGTTTGCCACTTCAGATTGTTACGGAACGAGTCGAATATTGGTTGTTCAACGGGATCAAGGGCCGAGGGGGGTGAAAATCTACACGGCGGCAGGCAGCATCAACGGCAAGCGCAAAGGGGCAAGGCGAGGTTTTCTCTTCCGATTTGTGGTACGTCCACCGCTTTGGCAACACCCCGCGCGAGCGTGTGTGTGTGTGTGTATGTGTGTTCTGTGGAAACACAAGTCCCTTTTTCGGTGGTGAATCGCGCAATCAAACAAAGGGCCCCGTGCGACAGTCGCACCGGAACCGAACGCTTCGTTTGCATATACGCGCTGCCCCGCTGCCGGAGTGCGGCCGGCCAGGAGAACAGCGGCCGGGTTTCATCCTCCGGAACAGCAGAACCAGCAGCAGCAGTTTGTGTGTGTGTGTATGTGTGCGCGCGTTGCTGCGGTTGCCGAGGTCGAGCGTACGTCGAGCCGTGTGAGTCTTTTTACTTTCTTCTTCGCTAGAGAGTCTTTTTCTTCGTTTCCCTTTCCTCCCTTAGATGTCCGTCGTCGCCCGGGTGGTTCAGGGCTTTGAAGGGTGAGGGTGGAATGAGCGACGATGGTGTGCATGTGTGTCGTCATGATTTAATAGATTTCGTGTGGTTTTAGGAGCACCAGGTCTCCGAAATCGATCGACGCCTCCAACATTTATCGGGGCAACCCTAACCGAGATGAGATGCAGTTACCGTTTGCTTCATTGAAAATCGGAAACCTCATGTACAGTTTCACGATTTAATACAATTCTGCAAAAACCCGCACCTTGTACCTGTGTACGGTCTAAGTAGACAAATAATTGTGCTACACTCCCCAAACGTGGGCTGTCGGGGTGTGTATGTGTGTGTGTGAGTTGTGTGCGTGCGTGCGTCCGTATGTGGTTCGCTTGGGGTTTTCGCTATATTCTGAACGCGAACCTCAATCGTCGGTTCCCCGGTGCGTGTGAACGAAGAAGTAAACCTCGAGAAGAATACTCCAAAGTTTGCCGATGGAAGTGCATTTATGTGTGTATGTGTGTGTGTGTACGTGCGTGTATGGATGAGGTGTTTGTGCTGACGCGCGTGTGTTTGTGTACGAGGTGAAGCAGCGTACGGAGCGTGCATTGCAATGTAGCGGTGTGCGTACATTCGGCCGCCGCTGGGTTCGATGGTGTGCGTGAGCAGAGTACGTTCCAGCAGCGCAAAGGAAGGAAATAATTTGATCACTTTTAGGGTAGAAAGTGGAGATGCCTATGAAGAAGAGCTGGCTTGGCTGGTCAAATTTGGTCAGGTCAGCAAAATCGATCCCGAAATCACGACACCAAACTGATTGCAGATGCACACAAATGAAGCGGTAGCGACGATGACGATGATGGGGTGATTAATTCAGCCGTGTGCTACACACCAGCTCCATGCATACGTTCAAACGCCGTGTGTTGTGTGCATGTATGTGTGTGCTCTGTGAGAAATGGTGTGAAAAAGCGTTTCAAGTAATAGGAGGACACGGGTGGTGCGATTATGGCCAACAGAGCAAGAGTTGGTCCTCGTGGTAGGACAAGATGCAAGCCAGCTTCCCTCTAACCTGTCTGGCTGAGCGAATGGGGTAGCGTGTAGACCTTGTATGCACCCCGCGGACCTGATGCTGCAATGTTGCGTATGCGAGTTTTGCAGGTTTTTTTTTTTTTTTCACGCAGCCTCTTACACGCCGCAAAGTTTGCATGGCCTACGCGGCAAATCGTCAAAGGGGCTGTGTACGCCATCCAGTCATCATCGTGTCACACCTTGCTTTAAAAAAAAATCACAGAGAGCAGCAGTATAGGAATTACTGTAAATAAGAATTTAAATTACCGCAACGAAGCGGCGGCGTGCGTCATTCATTGGATAGGAGTGGCTAATGATGTCGCTGCCATGGCGGTGTCTACTTCCGTGAAAATCGACGTGTATTAATTCATGGTGTTTCATGAAAGAACACGAAAAACGGCCCTTGCGCTAACACACACACACACGCGATTCGAATCACAGCACATAACTTTTAAGTGGCCATGGGGGAAGTTGGTGGGATGTATCTGCTTACTACATTTTTGCACAGCCAAACCGTGTACCAAGCTAGAAGAAGGGAACTAAACAAACGTAGGGTTTCATTTTGGTTTCTTGCTGCCTTTAGGGAGTCTAAAATTGGCGCTCTCTTATTGGGGTAGAAAGCGACCCCTTTGGAACGTCGATGTGTTGGTGTTTTTTGTTTGGCTCTGTGCACTGTGTGGCGTAGTAGCTGAAGTATATTTTTTTTCCTATACAGGTATAAGGTTAAAAGTCTGGAGTGCTAACATAATGGACTCCCAGACTAACGTGCTTCCGTAGCCGATTCAAATCAGTATCTTCCTACTACACAAACCTGGTACACAACATTGGCGTATGAATCATCCGCGAAAGCAGTGACGAACGACGGCAGCAGCGGCAGCAGCAGCAGCAAGAAGAACAATGATCCCGCCGTGTCTGGGCTGGGAGAGAAGCGTTGCTGGAGCGGGCCTGTCTGTGTATGTGTGTGCGTGACCGGCAATGGTGCAAAAGTGCTCGTGCTTTGGGCGCCGCGCGGGTCTGGCTTGCTGCTGCTGCTGTATTCGAGTGTGTCCGAAACTGTAATGTGTTGCCATCTTGTTTTGACGTTGTTTATCAGCCTCCTGAAGGTCAGCCGCCGTGGGGAATTTTTATTATTGATATTGTTATTGTTTTCGATAGTTCACGCAGTCCGGATTTGAGATGCATTTTTGATGAAAGTTTTATTTATTTTCTAGTGTTTCAAATTTGATTCATCTATTTCCATTTTGTATGCGATTGCTACTATCACGACCGGACACGTTTCATGTAGCGGGCATTGTGTAGAACGATACTTAACGATACCTTTTTGAGCTTGAAATAAACTATTCGTCTTGACCACCGCCTCTGAGATCGCGTTGGCATACTCCGGCAGACAATAGCCAGCTCTCAGTGTCTCTGCCTCTCTTCGGTCGGTTAGCTTCATCCAGAAAAAAGAGAAATTTCTCAACGGGTTTCTACATTGACTGACCTGGTCAGCAGCAGCCGCGACCAGCAAGAAAACCTGTTTTGTGTACAGCAATGCATCAGACGTTGTATTTGGACCCTATGGGCAGTGCGTCGATGAAGCAAAGAATTATACGTAATGCATTTTAGTGGTGAAACAGTCCGTATATGATCTCTAGTTGGATTTGGCAGTGGCAGCGGTTCCGCATTTGTTGCCCGGTGAAACGTAATTTGTTCTTGAACGCGATAACAAGTCAGCGATAAGAAGTTGCTGTAATCTTACGATCAATGGTTGCACGTACCCTACCTGCGTGTGGCGCGTATTATTTTGCGATAACAACTGTTCGTCATAGCAGCCCAGATGAATGGTTCGTTGGTTGGTAACCCTACAGCTGCGTGCATGTGTTTGTGCTGCTGTATTCTGTAGCTGTATATGTTATGCTGCTATAAGAAACACGCTTCAACGTGTACTAGCAGATTGGGTAGGAAAAGTTTGGTTTTCTTTTTCAATTACTTGAATATGAATCAGACTGTGGAAAATGATGCGCGATAGTTACTAGAAGTGCAAATAATAACCCAAAATTTCGTGCCCTGGTTATTTAAATATTTTTTAAAACATTTTCTTGTTTGGGTGTTGTTGCGCCTTCCCTTCCATCTGAATACAGCAGGAGCAACTTACATCAAATCACAAATAAATGAGCACCGCTGCTACCGGCCGTATGAATGGGCGAACCAATGTATGAATGAATGAATGGATGGATGTGTGTGACTGTGTGTCGTTTTCGCGTGTTGCGTGTTTTACTTCTTACTCTTTTTGTGCCGCTGTATGTGCAAAACGGTATCGGCAAATAATAAACAAACTTGGCAACCGTAAACACACACTCTAATTCCTCCCCGAAAAGAACGCGTGATTTTGACGTATTTTTTTTGTGCGGTTTGATGAGGGAAATAATGTTAGATGAATGGTTGTAAAGTTAATCTTTCAACAATCGTAAAATTGAAAACAAAACTAAATGTTTTTACCACTTGCCGGGTGCGTGTGTGCGCGTAATACTAATGGTATTTCTATTCCTCTTACAGGACGATCATCCGTTTTATTGAAATCAACGAACTTCGTACGTACCTCGCTGTTTTGATTTGTGTAGTGCCGCCATCACAATAGCTGCTACTGCTGTTTGCCGAAGTATCGACGAACAAACGGATGTGAAACTAACAACAACTACAACAACGATCAAGTGACTAAAGTGTATGTGTGTGCGTTTGTGTGTGTTTATCCGTGCGTGTAATAAGGAGAAAAGTTTGGACAGTTTGTGGCCCACAGGACTCATAACGCTAATAGAATACACCGGAGCAATACGTCACAGCGATAATTGTTTACATTAGTAAGGATAGTTTATTTCGCTGCTGGAGGCAATTTTTCGCACGCATCGAAGAAAGGAATATCGTACCATCCATCCGCTGCCGTACGATCAACAGTCCGGATCCGGTGTTCCGGGTTTAAAGCCCGCTCGGGAACGGTACGGTGCGGTACAACGAACGCAACCGGCGCGGCTGAAACAGCAACAATTGAGTACAGCGAGCATCCCGTCGACCGCAAAATACTGAAGAAACGAAGGAAAAAACATTCCTCCTCCTTGGCTGCTACCTACGATTATTGTACCACCAGCCACCACCACCACCACCGACGCCATCAGGAGCTACACCGGCTGGCAGATTCGCATCGTAGTAAACGGCGTGATATCCATCGGCAGCAGCAGCAGCGCAACTTGAGGAGGCAGCTGCGAGAGCGAGCTGTTGAGGGTGCAGAGGACGCGTGCGGTAGTAATAGTCCCGGCGGCAGCAGGAGCAATACTACCAGTCGCCCAGAATCGAGCGCTAGTTGCTGTAGACGAAACAGAAGAAACCATAGTAACGGCCCCGTCGTCAGTGCTAACGGCAGTCGACGCAACATGACAACCGACACGAGACGGCGCGTCAAGCTCTACGCCCTGAACGCAGATCGCCAGTGGGATGATCGAGGAACGGGCCATGTCACATCGAGCTACGTGGATCGCGTCAAAGGTAAGTCCTCGTTTGAGCGTTCTAGGTTTCCGTCGGGGCGGAACATGATCGGCGGATCGTTTGCTTATCAAACTTTTGCCCTTCGTTTTCTTTTTCTTCTCCAACTTTGTGTCGCGTAGGTGTATCGCTGCTTGTGCATGCAGAAAACGATGGTTCGATGCTGCTAGAGAGCAAAATTCATCCGGACACTATATATCACAAACAGCAGGACACACTCATCGTTTGGAGCGAGGGTGACAATTTCGATTTGGCTCTCAGCTTCCAGGAGAAGGCAGGGTGCGATGAAATATGGGAGAAAATTTGTCAGGTAAGATAGTGCTGCACCACGATGTCCAGCGTGTGTGTTGTGACGCTGTGCGGTTTCGAAAGACACGCTTGGTTTGCTAACTCTGATTGGTTCTGGTTCATTTGCCGTGTAACGTCGTAGGTGCAAGGAAAAGATCCGTCGGTAGAAATCACGCAGGATGTGGTGGAAGAGTCGGAGGACGAACGGTTCGAGGATATGTCCGATTCGGCCCCACCGATCGAGCTTCCCCCGTGCGAGCTTAGCCGGCTGGAGGACATATCGGAGGTGATTGCCAGCGCCCTGACGTCGGCCATCCGCAAGGACAAGCTGGCCCAGGCAATCGAGTCGGAAAACTACATCAAGAAGCTGATCGGGCTGTTTCGGGTGTGCGAAGATTTGGACAACCAGGAAGGCCTGCACTATCTGTACGAGATCTTTAAGAACATCTTCCTGCTGAACAAGAACGGCCTGTTCGAGATCATGTTTGCGGAGGATACGATCTTCGATGTGGTCGGCTGTCTCGAGTACGATCCGTCCGGCAATTCGCCGAAAAATCATCGCCAGTATCTGAAAAAGTTGGTAAAGTTTCGCGAGGCAATACCGATCCGCAACACGGACCTGCTGGCCAAGATACACCAGACGTATCGGGTGCAGTACATACAGGACATCGTACTGCCGACACCGTCCGTGTTCGAGGACAACATGCTGAACACACTGTCGTCGTTCATCTTCTTCAACAAGGTGGAAATTGTGACGCTTATCCAGGAGGACGACAAGTTTCTGGACGAGCTGTTCGCGCTGCTGACTGATCCCCAAACGCCGGACTCGAAGCGGCGCGACAGCATTCTCTTTCTGAAGGAGTTTTGCAACTTTGCCCAGTACCTGCAGCCGCAGGGCAAGGAGACGTTTTTCAAAACGCTCATTAGCCTGGGCGTGCTGCCGGCACTCGAAATAACACTAGCCATAAACGAGAAGCGAACAAAGTCCGCCTCGATCGATATACTGTCGACGATCGTGGAATATTCACCGTCGGTTGTGCGGGACTACACACTGCAGCAGTACAACAATTCCGACTCGGATGAGGTAAGGAAGGCAAAATTGTGTTTGTTTGTTTTTTTTTCGAAACTTGTTTTACACATAACGCCGTGTGGCGTGCGTATTTTCGTAGGATCAAACGTTGATCAACATAGCGATCGAGCAGCTGCTTTCGGACTCCGAACCGGAGCTCGGGGGTGCCGTGCAATTGATGACCGTGTTGCGCATCCTGTTAGATCCGGAAAACATGCTGAGCTCTGCCAACAAGTCGGAAAAGTCAGACTTTCTGAACTTCTTCTACAAGCACAGTATACAGACGCTGATTGGTGAGTTGGTGGAAGCCGTATTAAATTGATTCGATTCATGCATGCTAACTAACGGAAGATGTTATGCACATGTATTTTCCTGTAGCCCCACTCCTGCGACACACACAATCGGATAAGCCAACTAATGAAGACTATCATGTGGTGCAGCTGTTGGGCGTGGTGCTGGAGCTGCTGTCGTTTTGTGTCGAACATCACACCTACCACATCAAGAATTGCATCATCAACAAGGATCTACTGCGCAAGGTGTTGGTGCTGATGAACAGTGTGCACACGTTCCTCGTGCTGGGAGCGCTTCGATTTCTGCGCAAAATTGTTTCACTCAAGGACGAATTTTACAACAGGCGAGTAGTGTAGTAAAAGAGTGCACTGGTGCACTGTTAAAGTCTGGCTGTGTTGTATTGCAGTGGAGTACACAACTGTTTTGCACACTGGAGCTTGCATTCGCAGATAAAAGAAAAGTCTAACATATGTTTTGTTTCTATTCCCTGATTTGCTTCATCAGGCATATTGTCAAGGGGAACTTGTTCGCTCCGGTGGTGGAAGCGTTTCTTCGCAACAATGGCCGCTACAATCTGCTAGAGTCGGCTATTTTGGAGCTGTTCGAGTTCATCCGACAGGAAGACATTAAATCGTTGTTAACGTATTTCGTGGAAAGTTTCGGAAAGTTCTTCGATGATGTACAATACGTCCAGACGTTCAAGACACTGAAGAGCAAATACGATCAGCAGCAGGATCGACTGAAAGAAAAGGAAAAGGGAAATTTAGAAAGGTATGTGTTTTGAATCTTAAAAGCATTTCGATTCATGTAACAATATCGAATAAATTCGTTTTTTCTTTTGTTTGCATTTCCTTCACCACAGCGTTCCTTCCATCCTACGAAACAGCAATCGGTACCGAAGGGATCAGCGACAGATGGACGAAGATGAGGAAATCTGGTTCAATGAAGAGGAAGACTACGCCGAAAGTGCCGGCAAAGCAGGGGCACCGGAGTTGGACTCAACGATCGGTAGGTTATAGTGCAGCATACCATGCGAGTACAAGGGACTTAGCTAACTGGGCTTTTGGCTTTTGTTTTTTTTTGCCTTGCGTAGGTAAAATGTTCGAAAAGAAAGCAATGGACACGGCCAGCAGCTTGAACGGTCCAAAGTATGGAAGCGGCGCCGTTTCGACGGCTCAATCCCATCAGCTATCGTCCCAGATGCATGGCGGTGTGACGGCAACCGCAACGTCGGCCGACGATGTGGCGGCGACCTCGCACATGCTGACCATGAACAACGGTACCGAGGGAAGCGACGAAAGCGGCAGCTCTGGCGCGGCATCGACGGCCCATCTTCACACCGCGTCGCTCGATCCGAACTGTCTTTCACATGCAGTTGCTCAGGCTGCTGCTGCTGCCGCTGCCGCCGCCGCCGCTGCTGCGGCGGTCGTAGCAAACAACAATGGCCTTCAAGCGTCGTCTTCGGTTTCGGTGGCGGAGAATGTCAGTGCGCTGGCGGATGTGAATCACGATCCGCACCACAAAGAGCATCGCGTGCTGGGCGAGGATGGCACCGGCAGTGTAAATCTTACGCCGGCCGACGAATCTGCGCTGGACGATGCAAACAGCTTGGTGGTGAGTGCGCTCGGTGAGAGCGATCTATCCTCGGTGTATCAACTACAATCGGCCACGGCTACGGCAGTCTCGAGCTCGGTTGAGAATGTAGAAAACACGCCGGTCATCAGTGCCGAAACCGACCAGACCGGCAGCGGGTGCGAATCGACCACTTCCTCTACACTGTCGTCCATTCCGGTTGCTGAAGCGTGTTCCGCCTACACCGACGCTGCGGCAACGCCAGCCGATTGTCAATCGGACACGGCAAATCTGGCCAGCAGTACGCTCGCGGCGGACAGTACCCACACGAAAGACGGTGTCGTCGAATCTCTCGGTGTCGCGGTGGAGGAAACAGGCTCGAAGCGAATAGCCGCGGAAACTGTATCAGAGCATCAGGGTGGACAGTCACATCCGCTCGACGGCACAGCCAACATTGGTGCTGATGTGCCCCTTCCCACAATGGTAACCGATGAGAGCGGTGTTGAGATTGGACAATCGGATATGGACAGCAGTCGGGAAAGGAAGCAGCCCGATGATGCAAATGGTCCTGAAATGGCAAACACCACGGCAGCGATGCTAACAACTCCCATCCTGGACTCGGCACCCGCCGTCGAACAACCGTCCACTGGTACTGCAGCGGATCTTACGTCCCAGCCAGGTCTATCCAGCGCTGCTTCTGCCGCTTCCTCAGCGAACACAACCACCATGGTGAGTGGTTTGAAAAAGGTAAGAGAGACAGAGGGTTTCATTTGTAGTTTACCATTACATTAGCGCGTTCGGGAGATACAAAGCTTTGTTTTGAGATGATAAGAAATATGGCATTCTACTAAACCCTCATCCGTTCTGTTTCATCCCCAGGGGCTGGTTGACTACGAAGGCGATTCCGACGACGAGGAAGAGGATGACGAGAGTAGTAGTCCCGCACAAAAGAAGGCGAGAATAGCATAGCATGATTCAGCTTCAACCGCGCACCCTCCTTATAAACAACGCCATCGATCAGCATCATCTGAGGCGGCGGATAGCATAACTATGGATAATTTTAATACTACTACTACTATTACTACTACTACCACTACTACTACTACTACAATTAGAACCAACACAACTACTACGAATGCGGCAGTAGCGGTGGCCAGCACTACAGATGCTCCCAATGCGATCCTTGTTTCTTCTGCTGTTACTGCTGCTGCTGCTGCTGCTGTTGCTAGTAATTCCGCGTTTCGCAACGAATTACGCACAGCGTCGAATTCGCCATGCGAGACAGAGGCAAAGGCAGACGACAGTGGCGGCGTGCAGGATTGCAGGGACGGTAGCGTACTGGCAAGGGATAGACTAGACTGTTCGAATATAATGGATATAGATATTACATTGACTACAGCTAACGGTAGCGATCCTCCTGCTGCCGTTGTAGCCGGCAGCCAAAACTCGATCACTGAGAACTGAGGCTGTTTCGGAAAGCAAGGGGCTTTTTTGTAAAGGAAATGCGATTATCTCGTCTCATACATACATGCATGCGAAAACACACAAACGAAAGCCAACTCCACACGCTTTTTCATAACCATCCCGTGTGCCAGAGGGACATGGTGCGTTGGTGTGGTGTAGGTGCAGTACAAGCAAAATGAGACGAAAGACGTTAGATCGATACGATTAAAGTTTACTTGCTTTCTCGGCTTCCATCACCCCTCTCTTTTGCTCGGTTCGCAATCGTCCTTAAGGATGATGGATCGAGGTCCGGTTTGTATCACACGACGAGGCAGGGTTCGTGGGTGGGTGTGGGAGCGAGATTTACTTGCTTGACGCGTTCTGGAGAGAGATATATGCGCAGTATATGCAGCACCTGGACTCATAATGTACAGTTAGTAATTGGATTCGTTTGTAAACATTCTAAGTTATATGCGGGGAGGACAAAAAGATCCCTCCTTAGCATCAGGCGCACCTCATCCCCACGGTGTTTGCATTCATTCGTGGACTGGGCTGTTGATCATTTTGCTAAACACACACACACACACACACGCGCGCATAATAGTAACAAGCTGTGTTTGCGATAGTTTCGTAGAAAAATATGAACAGAAAGGAATGAAGAAAGGGATGAACTTTGTTTAGGGTGTAAGGTTTACAGTTTTTTTCTTTTAACTACCCTTCGACTATGATTGTATGTGTGTTTGAAGGAGCAGAAGGAGGTTACTGACCTATGTGTGTTGTAGTGGAAGCCACACGAACACCACACGTGTGCTGCTGCAACGGGGGCAATTGCACTGTTGGGTAGTGGAGCAGCGAGGCAAGTGTGTGGTGCAGTAAAACGAAAAGGCACGCGCACAGCGGACGGGGGCATGTGAGCATTTGTAAATGTGATTAAAACAAAACAAGAAAAAAGAAACTCCCCCGGTATTTAAAAGCATAACTCCTGCAAATGACGAAAACAACATTATTTTAGTAAGAAAATCAGAAAGCAAGGACGAGACAACGGTACATAGGTAAGAAAGGCTTACACACGACTAGTAATTCTTCGACATCTCGTAACTTAATAATAGCATTCGAAGTTTTCTTCTGTGTAGTGTTCATCTGTGTGTGTGTGTGTGTGTGTGTGTGTGTGTGTGTATGTGTTTTTTCTTCTTCGTTTTGATAGCAGAGGAAACGAGAAAAGGCGGAACCACGAGTATATAAGGGAGAGTGTGAACAATCGAACGGGTAGTGATAGTGTTGCGCGTTGATATAGTAATATAGAAACGTACGAAGCTATATGTGTAGTACGGTTTTAAATTATTATTTAGCTCGAAGCACTCTACCCTGAATTGGCTCCCGGCATCCTGTTTCTGGCTTTGACCTCTCTCTATCTTGAAGCAGTTGCAAAAAGGCAACATTTTAGGCAGCTGATAAATTACCGAAATGATTTCCTTTGGAATGATGACTGAAACGCTTTATCGAACAGATCGGATCGCGGATTCGTTGCTTAATGTTGTGCTAAAGTTTCGTTCTTCACGGCAAAGGATGCAATTATACATCAGTCCAGTGTGAGGAAACTTTAGAGCAATGTTGTGCTATTGCGTATCATTGACACAAACACAAGCGTACTGGAGGTATAAAATCAAAAAAGAATACGATTATAGGAATGGTTTCGTTGGCGAATGAACTGAGTTGTTCAACGGCACCTGCTTTCCTAACCGGAAGAAGCATGATCTTAATACCTTTCGCACGATCAATGCTTCCCGCTTACGAAAGCACTGTATACACTTCTGAGATTTGGTAAACACACAGTGTAAATACTATATACGTCCTAACATGGGTTGGATTTTAACAGTTTTGTATTTTTTCCCCTATTGCGAGCAGGACATGCATAAACAGAAGGGCAAAGAGGATTAATTTAAAGCAAATCTTTTCGGTGATTAAAGAACACATTTCCACCCTTGCACACAACACCTTAACAACAAAAAACAATCAAAAATCTCACCCAAACGGATTAGTTCGTTGAGATCTTTGGGCGTTTTTTTAAAGACGAGGTTGACATAACCATCTTGGAATGATGGAGCTGCACTAACAAGCGAATAAGAAGCACGCGTGTTGGAAGCTGGTAACTGGTAAGATAAAGTAATAATTGTAATAAAGTAACGGACGTCGATAATCGATATGCCACGGTCGCTCCTACCCCACTTTTGCTACGTTGGATGGAGGTGGGAAATGGGAGGTCAAACAAACGGATGTACGACAGAAACAAAATAAAACGAAACAATTTGATTTAAATTATAAACAAAGAAAGCAAATTGTATTATGATGGGGCTTTGGGTGGAATGCGCTGCGTTCGCCATGCACGCCGAGCGATCGTCGTCCACATGTCATCGTGCAGCAGAGGGAGATGGGCCCCAAAACCACCCCCCGCGTTTGGGTCTCTCTCTCTCTCTCTCGCTTGTGTTTAGGTAAACGTGAACTGAGTAACAAAACAAACGACAAAAAATTTAATTTTTTGATCGCAGAATTATTCTGCACCGGCCGCATGGGAGGCATGTACTGGCGCAAACACTGTGCTGCAGCGCGTGTACCGTACGAGATTGATAGAATGCACTAAGCAAGAAGTAAACATTATATGTTCTGTATGATGTGTAAAAAAAAAACAAACAAACAAACAAACAAACAAAAATCTAAATGCAGCTTGAAGTTCTACTAAGCCTAAGGAATAATTACTGGCCGGCGAAACCTGAACCGGGGAAGCGATAGCGGCGCAGGCTCTAGGTAGGAGCGCGTGGGGCAGCTCTTTGCGGGCGGGGAGGGAGGAACACAAAACAAAACACAACCTTAAAGAAGATTGAGAACCGTTTCGGGTTGCAATATCATCTTGTAGTAGTAGTAATAAAAAGGCATGGCGGGCGTTGAAAAATAGTTGTGTTTTAAAAAAAATCATCCCACGGGGAGAAATGGGGAAGCTCGGAGGAAAAACGTAAGATGTTTTTGGCTGCTACAGCAAAGGACTAATAAAAAAAGAAACAAAAAAAAAAATATAATAGACGATAGGTGGATGTATCACCGAGCACCGCATCGTCTGGATAGATCCGTCGTGAAAAACGGCACATAATAATATATGATATAAATAAGTAGTATTTGGTAAATAGTAGTACCGCGCGAATTCCCACTCTCCTCCCCTGCCTCCCTGCGCTGGAAAATCTGCCGAGGCGAAGGAATAATAATAATAACAACAAAAGGTTTAAAAAGTAAAGGAAAGGATACAAACAACAAATACAAAACAAAACAAAACAAAACAAAACAAAAAACACCTACAAAAAGAATACAAAACTACACGGCTGAAAAAGTGAACCAAATCTGTGGAGTGTGTGGAGTTTGTTTTATTTTATTTTCATTTATATTTGGTTTTGGAAAGAAGATTACCAACGGGTTGAGAAAATGTGTTTTCAAACAACCAACTAAACGTCATTATGCGGCGTTCGTTAGGGTGTGTGTGTGTGTGAGGTATCCTGCAAAAGGTTAACATTTGGCTGAATCATCTGCCCTGCGGCGGCGACAGCTCCAACTGCAGTGCCTACAATCGTGAGCGCGTCAAACAATACACCCGTCATCGTCACCATGGCAACGACAGGTAGGAAAACAAAGTGAAATTGTTCGGTGCGTTGCTTTGTAGCGAAGCGTATCGTGGTGATTGGCAGTACTTCGCTGCGCTGTGGCAAAGGTATGTATCCGTTTGAGGTGCTGCAAATCGTTATTTTGGAAGAATTGTACAAGTTCCTTATTGTTTCAGGGAAAACCAATCAACAAAGAAAGGGTACAGCAGCTCCAAATTGTGGCGTTTACATAAAAAATGGCGGATGACAACTCCTGGGTGTTTGATTCGTTGGTGTGCTTTTTGCACGGCCCGGTATGGAATGCACCGCTGCAGACGTTCATCGAGGATAAATCGATTAGTAAGTGCAAAGCAGCGGTGAGACGCGTCACTGTGACTACTAATCCTCTCGATCTGTTGTTACAGTTTTCGATCCCAACCTGCAGCCGGACGAGAACAATCCCGACTTCCGGAAGGTGCACGATGAGTACAAGAATCTGGTCGACTACATGCTCGGTTCGTTCATGGAGGAGATGCAAATCACGCCGGAACAGTTCGAGTTTGCCTGTCTGGAGGGCCGGCACGTCGCTAGTCTGGGAAGTGCCGGGGCGGCTGGGGCACGCGCCGCGTCCGCCGGTACGACCGGTGGCAGCAGCGACCGAACAGATCAGTCCGGTGGCAATACGTTCTCCTTCCATCAGGGTTTGTTCCAGCAAATATGGGCCGCAAACGATATACGCATCTTCATACGCATGATGGTGCAGCGCAACGTCGAGCTGCAGCTGCAAGCGTTGGATCTTATCGAGCGCCGATCGCAAAGCCTTTCCTCCAAGCGTGACGAAGGTTCCGTTGATGGGGCTGGAGGGGAGGCTGGTGACACTGGGTCGGAGCTGAAGCCTGCGGAAGACACGCCCGAGGAGCGTGAAATTGAGCAGGATATTTTAAAATCGGTCGAAAACGAGTTAAAAGTACCGCTGCTGACAGAAGGGGACGCTGGTGCACCGGATCAAACGCAAGCGTCTGCTTTGGCCGGTACGCTTGAGGGAGGGCTGCCGGGCACGGCAAGTGATAAGTTTCAGCGCTTGAATTTGTTTTTCGACCAGGAAAAGGTTTGTGGTACATTTTGTTTTTGCTTTATTTTTTTTCACTCCATTTCTAACCTTTGCCCTGTGTTGTGTGTGCGTTTAGATCAACACGGACGACATGAAAGCGCGGCAGGAGTATTTGCGAACCCAGCGGGACAAGATACTGACCATCAAGAAGCAGGCGCGGGCCCGGCAGCTGAACGAAACGATACGCAAAAGCGAACGCCCAGCGTCGGCACAGGTGGCACAAAAGTTTCTGGACGGTGAAACCGAATCGGTAACGGTTGAGCCACCGGAAGGTTCGCTGCAGCTGCGCAAGATGCTGGCCCAACGGCTGCGCAACGAGGTAGCCATCGATAAGCAGCCGTACCGGCGAACTCGTTCGACGAGAAACATTCGTCGCTCATGAGTGGACAGGGCTGTACCACTAGGTTGGCCAGTACAGAATCTTTACGGTATTCTAATTTTTGATCTAGAAGGCTATGAAATGAGTGAAAATGAGCGTCGCGGCGAACGTTCCCAGGAACGAACGATTTCGCCGGTATGGCTGAAGGAGTGAAGCTCGGCACAGATACGGGGTCAGTGTGATGGAAGGGTATAGAAATCGATATCGCATGAAACACAGCTCGTCCTCGTCCTCGCACAATGTGATATTATCACCGGCAGTGTGCAGTGTCGATCGATATGCATGATGTTTGTTGGTGAATAATATATGTGTAACACACTGCGTTGGGGGTGTTTCCCCGGGTATAGTTTAAATGAGTAGAGATAAATGTGTAAGAAGGGGAAACATTTGGGTAGTACAGACAGTACAGAACTTAGATTGATTTCTCATATTCATATTCATGTTCCAGCTAATTAAAAAAAAAACTTTGTGCAATGTGACTAAATTCGTTTTTTATATTATATTTACGCTGGTAGTTGTCTGAAAAAAAGGAAAAAAATGAACAAGATTGTGGTACTTTTCGATTGGGAGAGGTGGAATCGATTACGAGTCATTTGAATAAGGAATTTTTGGTATTCAGAACCTGTAAAATGTAGTTCTGAACAGTGCTGCAAAATGTCACGAGCATCAGGAGATGCTCACCAGCGAAAACAATGATCATATCTGTGGTAATTTGATGCTGATTGCTGATACTCAATGAAAGTGCGTCACCAACACTCATGATTGATGAGATCAGAGATGATCAGATCATGTCTGAGATGATCAGACTCAAACAGTTGGTGGACTAATCACATGCTTGGCGACATTTTGTTTAGCACCCAACACTGGTCACGACATTTTCTGTCGATGATAATCACAACATTATTGGAATATACTTGGCGTGTGGTCCCAAGCAACAAAATAAGCATTCTTTCTCGCTCGGTCTGCTTTGATTGTCTGTCGGATCAAACCGAGCGATAAGCAATGCTCACTTTGTTGTCACAAAAATGTCTCAACCAAGTGACTGCCCGTGAGTTGGTTACACAAAATGTCATCAAGCAGGTGATGGTCGCACCAACTGTTTGAGTCTCACCGCTGATCATCACAAAAGAGCTCGTGACGGTGAAACTATTTTGTTTAAGCCGGAATTTATCATGACTATATCGGTGAGATTTTGCAAAACTGATCACAGTAAGAAAAAAGTCATGACATAGTGACTGACCAAGCGGTGGTGGCAAAAATGTCACGAAGCATGCAGTGGTACCAATACCAATCGTTTTGAGTATCGCCTCTGGTCATCACAACTGAGTACGTAACGCTGACATGGTTTTTGTTTCAGTCAGTTTTTTTTATGACACTGACAGTGACAATTTGCAGCACTGGTTCTGACTCGTTGGTAGAGTTTCGATAGGGAGGAAATCCCGTAAGTTTAGTTAAGCTTATGGAACTCATTAAACTAGCGATGGAAATGTGTTGTTGCAGCTGGCAAAAATAACCACCAGAAAAGTGTTGGATCCCCCTTACCACAGCAATAATGGAAAGGCCATTATGCAATGGTAAATCATAGCAACCAATGACGGAGTATAAAAAAGCAGCTTGATAGCACTTTACGGCTCATTCTCTAGATGACTTCTCAATAAATTAGATCCTTTGTGTAACTCTTCGACATTCGTTCCAGTTGCTTCGGATCGGACCTCTGTCTTTTACCGTTATTTCTTTCATACACCACAAAAGCGCCACTCACACTCGATGGGTGCACATTATCTGTCCAAAGATTCGTCGTACTTTACTGATTTTATTTTGTGTTATGCCGTTCACTTGCCCATGTCCACACTCTCTGCCGCACACCCAGTATGTGGTATTCACGCTGCATACTTCCTACACGCGCACGCCCCCTCGGCCGATGGTTTTCCTTTTCTTTCAGCTTATGTGGTAAAGTTTGCTCCCCCATGGTTTGCACACCTTTTGCATCCTCTCTCTTTCTCTCTCTCGCTCTCTCTGTGGTTTGCTGATTCTACTCTTACTTCTTAAACCAGTTAGTTTAGTGGTAATGGTGATTCACCCTATCTCATCGAAGCATACACAGACACACACACACACACGATCACACCGCACACTTACATACACAAACACCAAAATGAGGAATGGTTGCTGCTGTCCTTTTCCCTCTTCCTCTTCGAGCTGTGTCAGTGGGTGGAGCAGAAATTACAGGTTTGCTGCGATTAAGCGTTTACTGGTAGGTACAAGATGGGTTTTTTTAATTGGGGCTTTTGTTTTGCGGGGCTTAGTAAAAGTGTGTCTCCCGTAGTTGGCTGTGGTAGGAGTTAAACGGAGTGACAGCTTGCTTCAAACAGCTCTGTGACAGGCTGTGATGATGGTGGTGGTGGTAGTTGCTCTAGTACTGTTGCTTCTTACTTTTATTTTTTTAGTTGCTTGTATTACTAATGAAGTGTGTTGTTATAGTTAGCGACAAATGTTTTGATTTGGTAGATGCATTGGTTTGGTAATTATGACTAAGTTTTTTCTTCTTTTATTGACTGTTGCTGTTTGTTTACTAAACGAGTTTACTATCAGAATCATTCGCAATGTAAGCTCCATCCAGCGCAAACGTGATACATAAACATAACCAAACAGTTCTTGGTTTCTTTCCATATTTTACTTATCTACGAGTGCTTGTGTGGGAACGTTGTGTACAGGAAGAATTGTTTAAAAAGACATGAGTCCGCGAGGAACGGGGTGTGGGGGGAGGGGGGGAGTTTAAGGGACACCTACACATACAAACATGTATCCACTTCAAATGTGTTTCAAAAGTTCAAACAAGTCCCACCAAAGCAAGGTATTTTAGACCCCATTCAGATGAAGCGCACATTGCTCTACATGCTTTCCTGGTGAATTTGCTTAACTTAAATTGCAGACTTACTTCCTATTACTACTGCGGCTGCGTGTGCTGCTAGGTTTACAACATCGTTTCATTTTGGTTTTGTTTTTCTGATTTTTTTTATCTCAAATAGTACATCCATTGCTACCATCCATCGTGTTTGTTTTTGCCACCAGTCATTGCAATACCAGCGTGAAGTGTACGCAGCAACGTGTACGCTGTACGGTGCGTAATGGGCAGGGTGATCATTTAATGCGTGGTAGTGTACTGGTACTGCGTACGTGTGTTGTGCATGTGTGAGTGTCAAAATGTTGAAGGACAAATAGAGCAACCGCGGGGGTATGTTGATGGGTTATGTGTAGTTTGTTTCACTAGTTTTTCATCCCTACAAACCGTCCACCACTTTGTCAATGGTGCATTGTGATGTGTGCCGGACTATTGGATGCTATGGAGTCGGGAGTAATTGTTAGTACTGACCAAGTGTACCTAATGGTGCTAGCAATGGTTAGCAGTAAGTGTAAGCAAAAATCATTCTATTGCATCATAGCGAACGCGTGCGTACGCTGCCGGTAGATTGATCGCACGCCTATAAAAGCACTGGTGCAACGCACAAGTAACCATTACTATTACTTTATCTTATCGAGCGACCGTTTAGTACAACGCTACACATCATACACAGAAAAGAAGCACACGCACACTGATGCGGCTGTGTGTTGCGACACTGTTTGTCGAGCGGAGGCATGAGCGGAACGGACTGATTTGTGTGTGTGTGTGTTCTTTTAAAATTAGCTATCATCTTCAGAAGGATCCAAAAAATGGCTATTTGTCCTGCTCGCTCCTTTCCTCTTAGCAGGCGTTTGCCTGATGTTGCCATGGCAGACGAGCCTTCCTAAGCGAATGAATAGTGTAGCTCCGGTGTGGTTCATCCTTCAGCCTACTACAATTGCTCGTGGTGTAAATGCCGTGCCAAAAATGCAACTTCCTGCAAGGTCTTACATACATACAAGTTGTACAGCGTGCTATGCGTTGACACTAAACTACGCGGCTTTGGACATTGTTTGAAAGGTTAGTAGTGTGTGTAGTGACCGATGCTCGCAAACAGCGTTGTTTGCCGTTGCAAATACGAGCACTTTGCAGCGAAATTTAGTTGATGACAGTACTAATGGACAGCATGTATACGGCCCCGCTCAAAGGGACGCTCAAACAAAACGTAAAACATACAATATTCTGCACAGGCATATCATTTGCATTGCTCACTCTACCTTCTAAAAGTCGCTACTACTTCTCTTGTAATACTTGTTTTTTCCCCCTTGCAAACTTGATTTTCTGGCCGGCTTAAGTTTGTCTGCTTGCTCTAAGTTTTTTTTGTTACTTTCACACAACATTCGGCATACAAACATTCACACTCACTAATTTGTAGCGGCTTCTGCAGCAGTAAAGACGGATAGCACTAAAGAAGTGTTGTTTTTTGTTGTGGGTGTTGTTTGGGCTTAGTATCTAAAAGTTAAGGTGTATCTCGCTGTTCCTTTCATAAGCTTATTTTTTCTCTCATGCGCTCTATCTCCCCCTATCTCTCTCTCTCTCTTGCCTTCTTTCATCTCATACACTTTTGCTCTTATCGCGTCGAATGCGTTCAAGCGCGTGCAAGATCGGTTCGTACCAAATGCAGCTCCAAGCGTTGCCGCGCTGCTTACAGATGTGTTGCTTTACTGACGACATACTGGTGCTGGTGCGAAACTGGAATGTATGGTTTCCATGTTTCTAGCGGTATGAACTGATTGTTACACACGGTGCATATGTGTATGCAACAAATAACAAACGTCTCGCGCATTTTCTGCTGCACCCAGTCAGACGGACGTTGGGGTGACTTCCAACATCTTCGAAATAGCGGCGTACGAGTGAAAAAAAGAAATAGGAAGGCAAAAAAGAAGATACAGAGTGATGACGGGGAGGAGATGGGAGAGGGAGGGCTGCAGGGTGTTCTCTTTAAACAACGGTTTCATTTAGTAGTGAATAATATTACGCAAACACCATCTGCCCAGCCCAGCACTACTAAGCTGGTACAGTACGGGATGGTTAGGACGGGAAATGGGAGCTGATTTGTCTAATCCACCGTTGCTTATACGTTGCCTTAATTAATACACGCCCCAAATACGCCTCTTCCCCCGCAAGCCAGGGGTTTGCTGCGGGTTTGGGTGTCTCTGGATGGATTCATCTAACGAAAGCATAGATTCTGGGTTTTTTCCTTTACAAACAAAAACAAATACATGTTCCAATCGTAACTAAAGCAGTAACGTAATAAACCCTCTCGAATTCGGAATTGCAAATAGAGATGGAAGAAATGTTAAAGGAACCACATCGATTGGTTGGTTTTGCTGCTGCCCGTCCGGTGGAGCGTTTTAAAACACCAGCAAACGATCGGCGCTGCCCTCCTGGCTGTCGTCATCGTCGTCCGAGTCCTCCGTGTCCTCGTCGTCGGAATTCAGCGTTGTGGCGTTATTGATGATTTCTTCTGCAAAAGAAACAAATTTCATTACTAAAGGCATGTAGGGAAAGTCCTTGTCGTATATGGGTTAGTAAAATAATACATAATTAAATAATTAATATTTTGAACAAAAACATGTATAAATTTATCACATTTTTAATGTTCATGTTTTATCTTGCGATCAAGTCAATTTAAAAAAATGATCTCAAGAACACATGTGCCATAGAAAACGGTTAGAGTTTTAAGCGATGGAGGCGCCTGGTAGTTTATATTTGATGGAGACGCATGGTGCTTCACTATTTATTGCTAAATTAAGCTTTCATGTTTGCTTTTCGATTGAAGGTTTATTCAGTAATTGAGTAAAACATTATTTTTGGGGATAATGACCTACGTGGTCATGTCGGTCCAAATAGGCTTTCGAGACTTGTTTAGTACCACGTAGCCACATAGTCAGTCTTTGCTTGAACTCACTACTTAAACGTTAAAATTACACTACAAACAAAACATAAACTAAATTAACAGGCATCTAACATGCAACTAATGAACGACTTACCGCAGTTTGGTTTGCCTCGCGTGCGCGTGTTGGCAAACTCGACACCATGCTCATCCACGCACCAGCACACACCGACGGCCTGATGGCACTGTGTGGGTTTGTAAAATCCTTGACTGTCACAATCGGGTGCGTAAGATCCTGGCAGCCAATAAAGAAAAAGAAAAAACTCACAAAACTATTCCGCAGCAGGAGAAAACCCCCTTCACAACTTACCGCTCAGATCGTTACCAAGGCGTCGCCGGACGGCGGCACACGGGCGATCGGTCTTCTCGAAGCAGCGGCACCATTCGCGCGGATCGATCGTATTGTCCTGGTCGAGATCGCACGTATCGATGAACGGTTTGATGCACCGCTCGTTCTGGTCGTGCTCGAGATCGTACAGCTCCTGCGTCGACAGCTCGCCGTCGTTGTTCAGGTCAAGGTGGCCAAACATCCAGCGCGCCTCCAGCTTGCAGGCGGCCGGGAAGTGTACCTTGTTCTTCTGCTGCTGGTGCTGGCGCCGCTTCTTGCTGTCGGCCATGATGACCGAGAACCAGTCGAGCAGCCGGTTACCGATGGCAGTCAGCTGCTGCGGTTTGCATTCGCTCGATTTCATCCCTGGGTAACCTGGGTAAAGGATAGTAAAGGAGATAAGCAGGTCAGAGAGGATGAAAATCAGAAAGGGGTTGTACCTTAAATTGCCCTTGTTAGTGAGCAGCTGTGGGAGAGATGGGGGAGAAGGGGGGGGGGGGGTGGGGGGAAGGACTGACAGAACGGTAGAAAGGTAGAACCACGCGACAGGAAAGTGCGGAGGTCTTAAATTTGGTCCCGCCCGAATGAGCGGTGGGAAAGTTATTGCGTCGATTTGCTAATCACCATCGTTAATTAAGCGTTGTCGCTATCTTGTACCGCTAGTTCTGCGTACTACAGCGAGCCACCGTGCGGGGTGGTTGGGTGGAGCACCCAGGGGTTAAATCCTTCCGTTTAACAAACTGAATAGGTAATGACATTTCACAAATGCTGCCATACCTGTCGCTACTGCCACTGCTGCTGCTACCTTGGGTCAGGAAAAGTTTCAAGTCACAAGCATCAACGAAATTTCCATGCGCGACCAATAGAAAAAGGGGACACACCGCGGGGGAATGGTTGGGTGTGTTTTTCGTGTAAAACTTTAGCCGAAACCCGCACCGTGTGCCGTTGCTGGTGCTGGCATTGGTGGCTGGGCTAGATTGGGCGGAAAATACATGACGTTCGTGTTTTGCATCACCAAAAACAATGGTGGCTTTAATTAGTTGGGGATGAATAATTTAGTAGAATAATTTGTAAAATTGGGACAGTATTCGGGGAATCTAGAATGTACCCCGGACTGGACCCGTGCGGAATTAGCGAGGAGCGTGTAAGAGAATCGAACCAAATGAATCGGTGTATGTGCACATGGTTGTGTGTTTATGCGCCCATTCTCCACAAAAGACAACAGAAAAACGGCAAGGGAAGGGTTTAATTGAACGTAGCTTTTTCGAGGGCCGAAGCCCTATCACCGTAATAGGCCACCCAATTAAGCAAGACTTATTATTTGCGACATTAATCCCCCGGTCCAGTATCTTATTTGATGTGCAAAAAAAAAACAACACACACACACACACATACAAGGTCGGCATTCCGTCGCACATAAAAATACCACCACCTCCACTGCCGCAGAAATAATGTGCCGCATGCCGCAAAGCGCTCGGAGAAAAGTGCTTGGCAAAACTTTAAAAGCAAACTTCATTACGCTTTCACTTTCGAGCCGAAAAGGCGAGATCTTCCGCACTCTGGTGTAGGGGTGATGGGGGGCGATTAATTTGCCCTCCATGGATGGAGGCTTGCTTTAAGCTTGTTTTTTTTTTCTTCATCGAGTTACTTTGCTACTGCTACCTTCTTGACTTTTCCACGAAGCAAACTGCCTGGGCTGGCTTAACTAAACATTGTTTCAATCCTGCCCTACCCCCTCGCTCGTACATGACTCCCCTTCTCCTTCTCCCCCCCCCTTCCCCTCCATCCAGCGTATTGATATCAGTGTACGTGCGTGACGTGCCGAATAAGGGTGTATTCGTGTACGGCATGGTACGGCTCGTTCGTTGCTCTTCGGGTCGTGGTATTGCACACGGTGTATTGCGTCTAACCGTACCATGTTAATGCCATTGTAGCGTGAAGGGAATTTCACTGTCTCGCTAAAGCAAACATTCCGCCATTCTTGTGCGGGTGCCAGCGAAGCGCCGGTATCTGTTTCCCGCTGCACAGAAGGTTAAACAATACTTAATTGCCATAAATCTTTGCTCGTTCGCGGCTCGCATCGGGTAGCAAGCGGGTTTACGCTTTTCCTTTCCGCAAGGCAGCAAAGGATTGGTGAGGTGCGGGCAGAAAATCGCATAACCGTACAATGCGTGGATTTGTGCTGTATGAGCACTTTTGCAGACAGAGTTGGATTACACACTCGCTGGCACTGAGAGCAATACGCAGCATAGGGTGCTTGTGATCGAAGCAAATGCAGCAAGGCTCGCGTACAGTGCTGCCATCTCGGGGAGGTTCGGTTGCTCGCGCTTTTAATTTAATGTTCTACACAATGGGTCGTTGAAGGTGAAGGCACGGTGAAGCAAATGAAGGAAAAAAGCATCCTCGTGCGCTTCCGCTCCAGAAGGGGATGGGTGCGTGCTCGACAAGCTCATATTCTCGTTCCGCGTACAGTGACGGCGTGATGAAAGCAGTTGTATTGCATGACTCTGTGTGTGTGTGTGTCTGTGTTTTTCTGCTGCTCAGTAACACGATGCGGCAAACGGGGCTCTATGCAATCAGTATGCTATGGGTGTACTATTTCTCGATTAGATAAACGTTCTGGATCAGCATATCGTGGCGCTGTACGCGGACCGGATGCTGGAGCATGTGCTTCGCTCTTCGGCCATCGTGCGCATTGATAAGTTTCTTGTGCGAACTAACAAGTACAGAAAATGAGGATTTTGAGAAATTAAATCCTCGCATGTCTCGTTTTCGCACGTAGAAGCCGAAATTCAAATATACTAAAAAATAGTTTTATCATAAACGATCGGTCCTTTTTTTAAGAAACGATCTTCATTGCTTACCATTCCATCATTCTTTAATTACAAATATATTTTAATATTATATTATATTATAATATTACATTATATTATGTTATAATATATAAAATATATGTAAATGTATAAATATATTTTGATATTTCTTTTGTGTTGTGTAACTGCACTATGTACCAAAATAGGACTCTTGAGGCCAAATACGGCCATCGAGAACGCATAAAAGTTTAAAGCCCCGATCCCCGAAAACGCCGATGGAGGCGCATGGTATCTCATCGTCAATGGAGGAGCCAGGTATTTCATCATTTATTGTAAAATGATTCCATCATAACCTGACGTCGTTGCCGTGCAATCAGATGGAAAAACTTAAACCGCCATAGGTCGTTTATATCTGTGGACATTTGTGGGGTCTATTGCAGGCACAATAATTTAATTTACATAGGAAAATACCGCTTCGAGCTTTTGGACGGCAACTAACCAAAACATGCATGCGTTCAAACCAATAAGCATACACTATTCAATATCAGCACCGGTAACACACTGCGCACTCAACCAGCGACGAACTGGCCATAACATTATCAATCCTACCAATATTTAACCTTTTTCCCCGTTGTCTAGATACTTTTAGCTTCGTAACGGAATCCGGCTCCCGGCAGCGGGACACCACTTGCCAAGACAAAGGCATCCGGAAATCGCTGTTCAGGTTGCAAAAATATAATAGTACTCTGAGCAGCATATAGGTACCCGGCAGAAAGCTATACGATTTACCATTTGTGCCATTGGCGGTGTTGCAGAGCGTGCAGCATACAGTAACGGTGCTGTTTCGTGTTTCGAAAGTCAAATTAAGTCCGCCCGGATACATTTGCCGGTGATGTCGGTATTCCTGTAGGTGTGGTATGTGTTTGTGTGCATCGGACACGGATGACGTTTGAGCTACTAACTGGCCCACGACATACCTGGAACGTCCGGAAGGCTTCTACTACCCTGGCCGCGCCTCTAACAGTTCTGCCACAAACCCCTGTCGCTACTGCTAATACTTACGTGCCGAGCTGCCGGACAGTTTGGATGGTTTACTGTTGCCATTGTTGTTGCCAGTGCTGGCCGGCTTATCGAGAACCTCGTTGTAGCCTCGGATTTTGTGCTTGTCCTCGCCTGTCATGCGGGTCGAGCCACTGCCGGACGAACCGTAGCCATCATACTGACGGGATGCCGGCATCGATGACTGCTCCACACAACCGCCGTGTTTGAGTGAGAGAGAGGGAGAGAGAAAGAGATTCAAGAATGAGAACGGAAATGGGGGTAATGTTATGGTAATGAATATTTTCCAAGCTCGTGCAATACGAGGGACCGTAAAGCACCAGCACTTCGCACACAGCACTTGAGGGCAAGCGAATGGTGGCGGCGAATGGCTTGTAGTGACGCGTGTGTCGGACCTACCTTGCCCTTGTACGTCGTGTACTTGATGTACTTGTAGTGCTTGTTGTCGTACTTGATCTCCTCGGGCGTGAAAGTGTACTGTGAGTTGATGTGGTTGTAGTGACGGTTCTTTTCTTCCTTCAGCTGCTGTTGCTGCTGCTGCTGCTGCTGTCGCGAGTGAGGATAACGAGACGGTTGAAAGCGTATGGAAAGAAGATGGAAAAGGCATGGGGAGAAAAGAAACGAGAAAACGATAGTTTATAGTGCAGGCCACACTGGAGGGTGTGTGCTATTGTTATTTTATCGTCGATAATGGGGAGCACCGAGCGCTCGTTGAAGCTTCTTAATTAAGAAACAACTTCAGGTGAAGGCTTAGGAAGCTTATTTGTCGGCACCACAAATCAGGAACATCTAAAAAAAACCCTACTGAAAAATCAATTTCACGATACAAACATGAAGGAGCTTCTTTCCTTTTAATCCATCTTTATTTGGAAAAAAAACTTCAGTCAGATCTCATCTCTTTATGCTGATTGGCTATTCCCCACCTTGTTGACATATAATCAGCATTAAAGCATACCCTCGATATTTCCATGCTGTAAGTCCAGTATTTTTCCGTTCACATTTTTTATACTCCTCATACCACGGGTAAAAATGGGGTGGATAAAAATATTTTGTAGCCTTTCAATCGTTTAGCAGTTGGGTTTAAATACGTACGAACCGTTCGGGTTCTTTCATCCTGGGTGAAAAGATAAACCCATCTCCGGCCGATTCTTTCACCTCTCTCCCCCGAAAGGGAAGCGATTTAATCAGTGCTAGTGACGCGTACGATGCTAACCCGAACACATTAGCCCCGGAGGAAACGCGTCCCTAGTACGTACAGCGTTACGGGATGATGTTTTCATTTTTGCTTGCGGAATGTGAAAGAAAAATACGGCAGAAGACGCTGTGCTGAATGAATCGTAAGACGTTTGCTTTCGTTGAGGCTACGCTATAGATCAAATCGATAGGAGCGTGATTTGGTAAGCGTAGCTTCGTCCGAGCACGACGCACCACAAACGTGTTCGAAAGCGAAATGAGAGGGAAAGGGCATCAAAAAAACATGTATCATAATTCGGTGGCGACCAGTTTTAGTATGTGATTTAAAACCATTAAGCAGATAAGGCTTTATACGCTTTGACTATTAAAAACATAAGGAAAGAAAGCATCCAGCTACCAAATGTTGCTATTAAAATACACTAGACATCAGTATGGTACTAATCAAGAAGTAATTAATTAATTGATTAACTTTGCTTTAGTTTTCCTATATACTTTTTATAGCATTTGTTGGGAAGCTAGGCTAGCAATTGAATGCTATTGTCCTGATCTTGAAGATTTTGTTTAAAATATAGTTAATAATTTTAGTGTATGTGTTATTTATTAAATTTTTAATTGCAAGATGGAATTTTATGTTACATCCAAACCCTACAAAAGCTAGCACAAATAGAAAATGTTAGTCGAACTAAGTGCAAAGGGCGGTCCTGTAGTACAGTCGTACAACTCGCACGACTTAACAATATGCCCTTTGTAGAGTCAACCCTCGAATGGACCGTCACCCTTCCTCAACAAGCACTGACTATCTGGATGCGTGGTAATAATAAAGTCTCAAAGGCCTGTGTAGACTGGTATGACCGCGTAGGTATATTACGCGAAATAGAAGAAGAAAAAAAATAATAAAACAACGTTTTTAGTCAATTTTATTTTGGTGTTTGTTTGGAGTCATTTCAATTACATTGCACCAAATCCAAGAAATAGACAAAGAAGGCTAAGTTCACCCTAGCAACAAATAGAAAAAGGGAGAGCTCATTCTAGAGCGAAAGAAGCATTTGACAGAGTTGGTGTGAATAATGCTTGCACAACACGGCGATGTAACGAGCATTACTTTTCATAGCCAATTGTAAGCAACTTCAATAGAAAAGTGTTATAATTCAAGTAACGTTCAGAAAATCTTTAAAATTCATAAATAATATAAAGCGTAATGTATAACATACAACACTAGCTCGAAATGTCGAACCAGTCAAAAATGAAAGTGGCGGGTAATGTGCCTTCTGGGAAGGTTGGCACGGAAGGAAATACCGAAAACGGTCTAAACCGGTCGCCAACTGAACGATCGGCCCTTCGGGGATGTTGAGTGATTATTTTCACCTCCTGCTTTGAAGCAATGGAGCAATGTTCGCTGCACTGTTTCTCCACTGCCGACATAGAGCAACGCAACTGTTACACAATCGGACGCACAAACACCCACACAAGCACATAAACACTTCCGGTTCGGTTTTTGGCTGGGAAAGGGGATTTTGTTCCCTATTTTCGCGTTGGAAGACGGCATAAAATTGTATTTATTTTCACAGTGCAGCTGTATTTGGGCTCGGGTGCGCCAGGACCCTCCAGGCAAGTGTTTAACTTTGTGCTCGTGCGCTTTTTGCTTGCGATTGTGTTTTGGCGCCATTCGTTTTTTTTTTGCAACACTGCTTCGAACACTCGAACACTTTAGCTGCCCCCGGGGGTGCTTCTCACTCTCGACCAGCTTAATTAGAGTTGAATTGCTTTTTGCTGTAAATAATATTAAACCGGCCCTCGACCAATGAGTGCATCGGTTGCTTTGCACATAAATAACGGCGGCACAGTGTGAAAGAAAGGGAGAAAACAAAGAGAAATAGAGTGAAGGGGGTGTTGGAGAAAGGAAAGAGAGATAGAGCGCGCGAGAGAGACACTCACATAGGAAGCCGCAATTCACATAGCTCATGGGCACAAAAAAAGAAATAGCGTAACCAATGGCACAACACACTTGGTTTTAAATTTTGCAATTGAAAGTTTTAACGCGCGCGAACAAGAACGAATCGCCTCGGGGCGGAAACTGTTTTTCCGAGTTTCTTTTTTTTACACACGAACACAAGTAAAAGCAACAAAAATGGAGGAGAGCAAAAACGGCCAACTCAAAACAGCGTACCGGAGAGGGGAGTACACTGCGAAGGGCAATTTCGTCGAAAGAAAACTTGTTCAATTTGGAGAAGCAGCAATAGCAACGGCGGGGAAGGGTGAAGGGAAAATGGAGAAAATTTTAGGATGAAAAGCACAGGATAAATCGCTACAGAGAAATGTCGCGCAACTATTGCGTTTGACTGATTGGGAACGGGCTGGCCGGGCGACGCGTGCTGAGTTCCGGCATGCCGTTAATGAATTCGAATTGGTCCAAAGAAAGTTTGGGGCGAAAAATTGGAACCGAGCGGATAAGTTTTCTTTTATGCTTTACGCTCACTGCGGGAACGCCGCTTGCGAGAGGGTGCTACTGTTGAAAGGAATGCACGCAAAGTTTGTTAATTAGACTTGCTTACGAATGCGGTAGTTTAACAATTATTATTTCTTAGGTGTAAATGTTAAGTTGGTTCCCAAACAACACGATTTCTCTCAGCAAAAGGCGGTTAATGTAAATATGAAGAATAAATCATAGATTGATAACCCAAGGAACCAAATCAACTTTGCTTTCTCGTTCTGTCTACTCTATATAACAGTGCTGGTATAATTGTCAGTTGTATTTTGTCTGTCAGTTTGTTGACAGTTTGTCTGTTTTTTTTTGTGTGAGATTTTGTTTTTTCGAGTGCTTTGTCTATCCTTTATCTTTTTTTACTTGCTCTTTTTTATCTGTTACTTCCTTGATATGTTTATTCTTTTCAATAACTGTGTTTTGTATGAATATTTTACCACTCTGTTTTTTCTATGCTTTAGTTTTCTAGTTTGTATGATTATAGTAAAAATTAATAGGGATTAATTTCTTCATCCTGTTACATATTTCCTTTCGGAAAGTGTAATAATATTGATCCTGTTTTCATATTTCAATCAATTTTTCTCAAATATATGTTTTACATGATTTCAAAGTTGATTATTTTATTTTTAAGTTTGTTTGTATTGCAATGTAAAACAATTGTATCGAATCTGGTGTCTTCTTCTATTTGGCGTAACGTCCTACACGGACACGTCGGCCTATACAGACCTTCGAGACTTAATTCATTACCACACAGCCAGATAGTCAATCCTTGCTACATGGAGACAATCCATTCTAGGCTTGAACCCATGACGAGCATGTTATTGAGTCGTTCGTGTTGACGACTGTACCATGAGACTGCCCCCATCGTACAGTCAAATCCTGTGTTTGAGGTCTAAATATTTTGTTATATTTTGTATTTTTTTACAATCATTTCATTTATCTAGAAATTCAAATGATTTCATCTCTGAATTATTATATTGCCTAATCTTAATTATTTCCCTCATAAAGCAACAGTAGTTATCTGAATCAAGCAACACCAAAGCTATACCAAATCGTAAACAAATGCCCTGTGATTCACCTGTCATAAGAATGACACGTCGTGGTTGTTTTAGTTCTTAAAATATCCCAATTCCCTCACCTGCTTTCACTGTTCAAAAATAGTATAAATCATGGCACGGGATTGGATTGAAGCATAAAAAATTGCCAATATTGTTCACACAACAACCTCTCCCGGCTCTTGGCCGCTCGCACATTGTTGGAATGTTCCATGTCCCTTGAGAACGGGTGAACGATCGATTTGATTCGACCAGCCGCAAATGCGGCCGAATGACAAAAGATGAGAACAATTGGACGCGTTATGGTGCTTTATTGATCCCCAGACACAAACACACACACACACACACACACACACACACACACACACACACACACACACACACACACAGACAGCGACGGTCTGTAATTTTTCGCTCGCCCCTCCCAAGAGATCCACTCCGTTCTGTCAAGCGGTTTCAATCGTCTGCCATTGATGGTGTGTGCCTGCGAGTATGTATTTGGGGAAAGTGGAAAGTGAGTTTCTTCTCCCTGTCACTGACAACACCGCAACCCTTCGCTAGCTTTCGGTCATCCATTTTGTGGGGAGAGAAATGTTGGCTTTAAGCTCTCCCCCGGGAGAGTTGGATGATCCTTCGCGGTCCTTCACCATTATTGTGTTATCCCACTTTGTCGGTCGCAAATGCTTGTCGAGGTTGATGCATAAATTGCCTTATCTTATCGTACACCGGGTGAGGGAGATGGTGCGTGTGTATGTGTGGGTGTGCGTGATGTAGCCAGCGTGTGTGCCAGTTTAAAGTGGGTAATGTGCATATGGCGTTTCTTTATGCTTTCAACATTGCAATTCTCCCCTGGCGTATTGATGCTTTCGTTCATTGCAATTCACATGATCCGTGTATGGTGCCCGCCGGGATGTCTGCACGTGTGTGTGTTTATGTACACAAACACACACACATAGACCGAGGCTCATATATGGTCGTAGGACGAAATTTCGCTCTGGGGATTAATTTGATACGCCCGGCTTGGTTTGGTTTTCTTTCAATCTGGCGTCGTTATTTTTACGAGAGTTTGCTGCAGAAGTTGCCAAAATGGTATCATTTTAACATTTGAAATGTGTCGCTTTTGGCGACAACTGGTCGCTCGAGTTTTTACTGAAGATTCTAACGATTTTCAGACATATAACATAATGTTAAACATGTTTTAAACATCATAAAACAATAAATAAAAATATTGCTCCTTCTTTCATTCTAATTGAAATTGCAATGGTTGAAATGAATTATGAAACAATCCTCTTGTTTTTATGTCATTGGTTTAGTTTCTATCGCCTTTTGTGTTTTTAAACTTTTTTGTATTTTTTGTCTAATTTCGTTTGATATTTCGTTAATCAGACTATTCCTATTAAACGTATCACCAGACATTCTACACTTACACACTTACAGGGTTTACCTAGCCAATCCGGCATCGTCAAAGCGTTATCGGTCGCCGTAAATACTGTTTCTGGCGTCGTAAACCCTCAATTGGGCACTGTCATTTCTATTCAGGCCTTGTGAAGTATGAATCGGGCAAAGTACAGAATGAATTGGGCCTACTTTATATTTTGTTGCTTTCTAACTGTAAAACAATACTTTTTTGCTAGTATTTGAACTGATATGTAAGAAAATTCTCTATTTTTAAGTTTAATTACATAAAAAAATATTCAAATTCCTTTTTTAAAATTTTTAATTCAAATCCGTACAATGCAATTTGGTTTTATATATTTTTTTAAATATAATATGTTTGGTGATTTAACCAGGTAAACATTTTAAAATAATACATAATAAGTTAAACAACATGCAAAATACGTATTTTTAAACAACTTGATGGATCAAACACACCGAAGCTATCGATTTGACACCTTCAAGAGTAGGACGCTTTCATTCTGTACTATGCCCGATTCATACTTCACAAGGCCCGAATAGAAATGACAGTGCCCAATTGAGGGTTTACGTCGCCCGAAAAAGTATTTACGGCGACCGATAACGCTTTGACGATGCCGGATTGGCCAGGTAAACCCTGTATGGTTTTGTGAACATGGCTATCTGGATCATTTCAACAACATTACACAAAATACAACGTGGAGAGAGATCGATAAACAGCAATAGAACGAGAAGACATCTTAAGGTCGCTTTAGACCTTGCGTGAAAATGAATGTGATAGTTTGGGTTTTCCGCTTCATTAAATTCGTATCAGACTATGGCTTATCGCACACCAAAAGAAATGATATACAATGATATTTCCCATCTATACATACTGTAAAATATATTGAAATAATTAATGAAATGCATTTCTTTGTTACTCTCCGCTGACTATTATTTTTTCTCAGTGAACAAAGCGGGGAAGCAAATGCATTAAATTTAATATTGTAATATGTTTTATATTATAAACAGCTGGATAATTGAATTTCCTTTCTTTTGGTGTGTCATAAGCCATATTCCGATCAATGTTTAATGAAATATAACAAAAAACCCCTAAATTTCACGGCACAATTCCACTCAACCTGTTACCCGGGCATTAATAATGAATAGAAACACGGGAGAGCACACTCTCGAGCGTAAAGGGCATTTGAGAAAATTGTCGAGCGATCAATATCAAGACAAACTTTAACAAAAAAAACGTGTAAAATAAATAGGGCTACTAAAAACGTGAAATTATGCAAATACGCGTGAAACTGCTACATTAGCCTGGTAGTCCATCAGCCCAATACTGGTACTTTTCCCTTACATACAACATATCACCCAACATGTCTAACCCAACAGAATTCATTAATTCACTATACAATATTTTGTGAAAGTTCGTAAAAGCACGGTGGAAAATTCAATATCCTCAATCGCAATATCAATTTACTTAATAACGGTTAGTGTAAATATACAACAGCTTACGGAAAATCAATATAAATAATGTCCATGAAGGAGCAAAAGCATAAACCTTCGCTCCTGCTTGACACTTGTAATTACAGTCGAATTATGAGATGCTAAGCACCCTCTCCCCCCCCCCCCCCTCATCACCTCCCGGGACAGCACCAAACCAATTGGTGATAAAAGTTAATGCACTGAATAAATCACCGTCTTAAAGACAATCCGACACAGTTTCCACGCTCGGTGTCCGGGCCAGCGCTGGTCGTGTGCAGTTCGCTGCTCCCGAGCGGTCAGGAAATGATGCGCCACAATGCGGAAAATTGAAATACATTGATCGATGGCGAGTGTTTTCGGTACACTGATCCACGCGTCACTTCCAGAAAGGCTCCGGCACTGGAGCGTCGGAAAGACCAAGCACCGAGCAAGCACCGAAATGCCGTAGTGGACATGCAGCAGCAGCATGTGTGAGCGACAAAAACAATCGTTCAGCGAAGGAACGGAACTGGGAAAAATCAATATCACCTTCGCCACATCACGCATCACCAGCGAAGTATGGTCGGCGAAACAATCCATCACAACCGACGACGACGAGGACGACCACTCCTCTCGGATGGCACTGTTCCCGACCTGTTTGTCCCTTCGCTTTTTCCCGATTTCCCCCGGGCGATAGAACTTACCTTCCCCGATGGAATGAGGTTGTCTGCGTTGATGTCATTGCTGTCGATCGTCCGCTGGTACTTGGCGTTGAACGCACTCATCCGGTCAGCCATCCGTTGCTGCTTTTTCAGATCAAGAAGCAGGTTGGCATCTGTGCAAATGGATGCGGGCCATTGGGTGTTGGAAAAGCAGCAACAAGAAGATGAAGAGAAAAAGAGACAGAAAATTTGGGGAGTGAGTGGAAAATGTGAAACGAAAGCGCAAAAAACACACACACACATACACACACACACACACACACACACACACACACACACAGACAAAAGTGTAACGTCCGTTGGAACGCGAGTTCCGTCTGACACGGACAAGGATAAACACGGCGCAGCTGATGGTGTGAGATCCTTCCACTCTTTGTGTATCTTTCTCCGAGTGGGTGCGTGTGTGTATGTGCACTCAATCACTCGCACACACACACACACACACACACTAGCATTAGTGATAGGATAAAGGAATTCGTATGAAATGGCATAGAATGGTATAAAATCGAAACTACACTAGAGAAAGAACGAGCAATGGCGTGCAGCACAACTGACAAAAAAACGAGATTGTTTCTTTTCCTCCATTCGAAACAGGAAGAGAAATTGCTTTTTTTGCACCAGGGTTTTTTTTTGCTGTGCATAGTATTCCAAAGGAAGATGATGTTTTATTTGTTTTGTTTCCAGAATTTCTTTTCCAATCCCAACTGTATCCGCGTCGAATCAGAACTCTTGCTGATGGGATAGTGTAGCGTAGCGTACACCGTCGTTGATTTTCACTTTACTTTTGTACTTCTTGTTTTATTCGTTTTCTGCTCGATCATCATCATCATCATCATCATGGTCCCCATCAGCATCGTTCTTCGCATCAGCCACGTCAAAGTTACGTTTCTGCCTTTGTTGTGCCAATTGCGTTACTCTATTGCGATATCTGCCACAAGCTCCGGCAGTGTTTGTGCTGTGCTTTTATTTCCTTCTTTTGATGGGTTAGCATCGAGACCAGGATTTGTACAGGATGATAAGTTGATGGAAATAATTTCTCCCATGAAATGGTTGCCAACGTTCTATGCATTATAAAGTGTGTATTTTTTGTAGAACGATAAGCAAGTAGTTTGCAGTAAAAGTTGCTGCACAGCGCTGTGTGTACAATTGTGTACAAGCGAAGCTTCCATCAACTCTCTCTGTGACACAAACACTTTTCAATCCCTGTTCACGGTACGGCACAGAGCGCATACTGTATCGTACAGTGAGTGTGTAAATAATTAGATTAAAGAGCTCTTGCTTGCCATTGCTCGGTCGCTTCTCCGAGACTCGGATGCGGACCCGTTATGCGGCGGGTCAGCACACTGGTACGTAGCGCGCTGGGATTCCGGCTACATCAATCAGCTCATCAAAAAGGAATTTGTGCAATCGGTCGGAATTTATGGGCAATTAGAGAGAACAGAAAAACGCTTCACCTTATCCATACGCACGTACCCATTGCCCACACGGACGCAATGTACGGTTGACCGTTGCCATGCAATCGTAGCCACCCAAGTAGCCTCCCAAGGATACAAAAAGGTTTTTTTTACCAGCCCTTTGGAGGGTGGTTATCGATGGCACCAGAGTAGCCGCCGATATATATATATGTGTGTGTGTGTGTGTGTGTGTGTGGGATATATTGAAGCAGGAAAGTTAGATGATACAACAAAAGTGAGTACAATTAGTTGAGACATGTGTGTTACATCAATTAGTGGTGCTTTCTGCTAACTTAGATAGACGAAGTAGTATTTGAACTTTACTCATTTAGATCCATTTTGCTTGCCTTTTTGCGAGCCGTTGTGTATTGACCGAGGGATTTAAACTATTACTAGTTAGACTAAATCGATGATCAAGTGAAGGGCGATAAAGCAAAGACAAGTGGGTAGATTGAATATTCTTTTCAACCTGCATGAAAATTAATACGGAGTGTGGTGTCTTTAAGAGAATGCAAAAGCATTATTAAATTAGTTTTTTTCGAAAAGGTAAGAGTAAATTTATCAGTAGTGGTGCAATTTGTAAAGAATATTTGTGGTATTGTGTTTCTAAAGTGGCAATAGAGGCTGCAAATATAGGCTGAAAAGCTGATAAAAGCACAATTCCAGACGGCACATAGCGATTATGCTATTGTTACGTATCTCGGTACTTTGAAAATTATAAATAATATTGGTATACCTTGAGACATCATTAAAAATGTAGCAAATGCATTACAGACTGTCGACCGTATTTAAAAAAGGGTTTTATCTCCCTTTCCTATGCAAAGTTCGCCCTCCCATTCCGCAATAGAGGCAAAGCGAGACGGGGAAAGGAAACATCGAGCTGCCCGACGAGCGTAAAAGAAAAAAAGGGCTAAATAAATCGTTGCCATGGTGCTATTATCGCCCTAGGGGTACCACACCCCACGCAGCAACCATGATTAATAGCACCGAGTCCATCATCAATGTGACCTCCCGTCCGTCTGTATGATGAAAGGGAGCCACACCCAGCACCAGGCAGCCACCCGACAAATGGATAGCAATCAGCCTTAAAACTACACGTTTGCGTGGTTGGCGGGGGCCAGGCATAACAACTTGCCGAACGAAAAGGCACAGTCAGCGAATGCTTCCAAATGGAATGTCCCGGGCCGGAAATTAAAAAATGTTTCCCACTTGTATTCACGGCAAGGAAAGCGAAAGGTAGACAAAAAAAAAGAACAAGTGTGTTTCCCTTTGCCGCTGTCTATTCCTCTCTCTCTCTCTCTCTCTCTCTCTCTCTCTCTCTCTCTCTCTCTTGCTTTCTCTATGTTTTGTTCTTTCGGTGTGTACAATCTGGCAGCAATAGAGGGTTAAATGCAAAGCGATCATCCAGACACAGAAGCTGGTCGAGCGAGCGTCGCGCCACTGCCGGCTGAAAAAGCGAGCTTGCTCATTCCGCGACAGTCCATTGTTCCGAACAGCAACAGCAAAACCATTAACAACGGACGCTAAGAGCAGAAGAAAGGCGAGGGAGTTTAAAAAAAAAGAAGCAATTCACAACACCGGCACCGTCTTCATCATATTCATGGTCTGTGGCGTGGAGCATCCCGGCACAACGATGCGGAAGCAGGGAAACAAACAACTGTGCGGTGATGTATGGTCAAGTAGCGTGCGCCACGGGCAGCACGCTCTGTGTTTCCGCTGGGTGCGCTGTGACTTCAAGTGGTGGCTGCAGATAATGGACGCCAAACAGTAACTAAAAGTAAAGCAGCAACGAAAGAAGGAAGTCCACACACACACACAAACAACATTCACAACATGGCCGCTTTCGGGTGGTGCGAAAAGCGGAATCGGAGCGTTCCGTCTCTTAGAAAATCGGGTTTGCCGGTTCAGTGGAGTTTTTTTTCACGGGCAAATAATGCTGACAAACATCGGAACTGGGCCTGAATGCAGCTCGCTTCCCTACACTTCCGTCAGATTGGGTGAGCAATTCACGTTGAATGTAATCGGTATTGACGGGTAGTAGGTGGTAGGACACACGAATAGCAAAACAGCTCTTCCAAACGAAGGCCCGTACTACCGACACGCTGTGTGGCACTATGTTCCACAGCTCAGCTCACGAAGGCAAACAAGAACGATAGAAAAAATCAAGTAAACATAATTTAAATTGCTTTTTTTTTGGCACTACCTTCACATGCCATTTCCACCCGGTGCGTTTGCCACGGTTCTGCGGTGACAGAGGAAAGTGTCGGTGGGCGTTCTCGGTTCGCTTAGCGTTGGCACTGAAGGAGAGAGATACTGTACCGTTGTCTTTGTACCATTGTGGTTCTTAGAATGTGTACTGCGCCGAACCGACAGCAAACCAACCCTGGCAGCAGCAGCAAACCGTACCAGTATAGAGATATATATTTTCTGGTTTTCCTCTGGTTTTTCTTTCCCCTTTCCCCAACGTCTCTTGCTAACGGGAAGGGGAAGGTTAGTTGACAAGTGTTTGTCCTTGGCTCGTGTATTTTTTCCCCGCAGGCGCTTCCAGGAGGCTTTTTGGAATTTATGAATTTTGCTAGCATGTTCGTGACATAAATTCTGCGCACCGTGGCGCAGAAACGCGTGGTCACTCGGGGGTTGGGAACAGAGTTCGTGAGCATGGTGTGGAACGGTGTTGCAAGAAAAAAGCACCCCAGACCGGACATACGATTATTGCAATAATTTATGAAAACGGTGCTTATTGTTGTGGAGGATGTGGTGCAAGCAAGTGAACGTGATTGAAAATTCCCAGCCCGGGGAGGAGGGGAAGTTGTAAATAAGGTTAGATTTGTACACTTGCAGTAGATAAATTTCATTGAGGGGTTTGTAATAAAACAAAGAAAATTTTCGTATGCCGGCACCATTTTGGACTGCGAGAACAGTAAACGTATCGTTCAAGAAACTGTAAAATCATAAATTTTTTTATGATTTTAGCCAAATTATTATAATAACATTAAAACTTTCTAACCAATTGTGCTAATACATTATAACTATGTAGTAATAGCTGAATAAACATGGGTATAAAACATGTATTTAAAGATGTTTTTCTGTCAAATTTAAATGAAATTGAAATGTGTAGGTTTAGTTGAGCAGAAGAACGTAATTGTTTGTGCGTGTTGTTACAAACACTTGCACTGAACAGTACGCACGTTCTGGATCATATCATCTCTTGTGCTGTGTTTTCTTTCGTCCTCGTTCACGAAAAATGATCTCCCACCGTGAGGCGGGAGGCTTCTCTTTGCGGCCCACATTTCCTGGAACAATTTTCTTCTACGCCGTACGCGGTACGAACCTGCCAACATCTCAGAATAGCGCTACAGGCATTCGCGCACAGTCCGTAGGTATCTTTTTCGTGGCAATTTACGATGGAAAACACCGACCGTTTAATGGTGCCAGCGGTACCGAAATTTACCACACACACGTGTGTGTGTGGTTGTTTGTGTTTGTGTGTTTGCCACTGCATTGTTCGTTGACGATAGGATAGGAAAAGCGGGCTACGATCGCTCGAAGGCAAAAGAACAGCAACGGCGGAATGGTAGGAAGAGAAAACAGAAACAAAAAGCATCCACACACACACACACACGCCATACTGCACAGTTTATTAACGGTTGACATGAAATTAAAAATGAAAACAAACTCGTGGCCCGTTAATCGAAGTTAATTAAAAGTAAGCAAACATAATTGGTTTAAGGGTGGCTCTGGAACGGTACGGGACGGTTGCGTAGAAGCTACTCCATAGCATGTACCATAACGTTGGTATGCAAGTTCGCAACACACGTGGTGGTGAAACATGTTGCTATGTTGCACGTGCGCTAGCTCAGAGAGGGTGGTTTATGCGTTAAAAGGTGTACAATGGGAATGGGAAATGTTTCTTGTTTAACGTGCCAAAGGAAAACAGTAGTTGAATAAATTCCCTTTCAAACATGCGCTATGATGATTGTTTGTAAAGTAAAAGTAAGTATGGAAAGTATCATTTTCAAAGTGTTCAAAACATAAAGGAAATAAAGTATAAATAGTGTTTTTGGTTATCTCACAATGGTTGATAGTAAAAAGCAACAGTCAGCAAATCGCGTTTAATGTTCAACATAGTACTTAGTAGTACGTTACAAAAACGTATACTAACAGATGACTCAATCTCGGTATTGTTAAGGCCATTTTTACCACAACCACACACACACACACATTGGGAACTATACTGGAGTGAACGAGCTCATAATGATGAACGAAGTATCCCTCCGCCTTCGCAAGAAACCACAGCAGGTTGATGAAAGGATCAGAATAATGGAAAAGCTAACCTCTCCTTCACCTACGGGAAATAATTATCACATCTCACAAAACAGATTTCCATTTTGTGAGCAACCCACCCCCACCCTCCCCTCCTCTGCCCATCGCTTACCTTTGCACGGACAGAAGCCCATACAGTTGACCTTCACCTCGGTCGTGTGGATACAGTTGTGGTACTCCAGCCGGCACAGCGACGAGTAGGTCCAGTTGTCGCTGCCGCACAGATAGGTGGGCTTCACCACCGGGCACGGTTTGCAGTCCTCCTCCTTCTCGCTGTCGTAGAACACGTCGTCATCCTGCGACGAGCTCTCGTCGTCCTCGCGCTCCTCGTGCTCCAGGCCGCTGCTAGTGCCATCGTTCGCGTTGCTTCCGGTGCTGCTATCGCCGCTCGCCGCCATCAGCGTCATGCTGCCAGTGTCGGCCGCACCGGCCACACCGCTTCCGACCGCACCGCCCAGCCCGGTGGCTGCGGCAACAGCGGCAGCTGCAGCTGCCGCTTCCGCTTCCGCTTTGCGCTTCGCTTCCTCCTCGTCGAAGTATTTACTCTTGGTGATTATTTCCTCCCTTGTAGAGTGTTGATATTGGCGAGCAGCATCCGAACGAACGAGTGCGGGAAGGAGAGGGAAATAAAAGCAATAAGCAGGAAGGTGAATCGGTTGTCATTGGCAGCGGTCAGGATGGATGGGAGTCGAACCGCCCAGCGTACTACCGCCCTTCCAGGTGATTGATTATGATGGCCGGGCCGGGTGCAAGCACGGCACCCGCGGGGCTTTGTTTCTTTGCGAATCAAAACGAACGAAACCAGTTGATTGGAAGATAATGATACGGATGATTCTACCTTCCAGAGCATGCATTAGCTGTACTATAGCTTCGCGTTGGGGTGTACGGAATCGGGCGAAAGCTTTGACCTATCAAGGAAGAATTATCTAAAGCGCATAACACTAATGGGAAAAGTGAGTGTAAATCAAGCATGTCAAAACTTGCTTCCACCAACTGGCTGGAGTCGCTTGGTGTCGAGGAGAAGTAACATGAATGATGATGGTGGGGATTACATGATAATCGGAATCATGAAAGACAAAACAGTTGGTTCAACATTCCTTCCTTGAAAACAAACAATGATTGAACAATGGCCATATAATCATCCTGTGGAGCTTTTGGCTTTTTATAAATGATCAAATATGCCTGAAATAATAACTGTTTCACCTAAACAACTCTCAGTAACAAATGTGCTAATATAGTTAGTTTATACTAAAATGATTAAACTAATAAATAAATTATTAATTATTTTCTCAAATATAACAAAAGATGAAAATAGAAGCAATTGGACTACAAAATGTCGACAGATTTTAGTATTGTTTGCAAAAATAGTTATGGGTTGATTAAACGATTAAATAATAAAGTAATTACTTCAACAATCGAATAATCTAATTATAAAAACCATTACACTCCTGAAAATGGATTTTTTAAATTGTGAATTGTGAAAGTAGCTTATATTGTTACACTGTTGAGAATTATAAAAATGTATTAAACACGTGCTCAACACACAATAGTACATGTTCTCCAATAGTTTAATAACACAACAATACATGCACACACAAATGTCGCAAAACGTAAATGCACATGCAAAGAAACTACACAGAATAGATATTTAGAGGGTTGCACCTGTTTGCAAGTGAATTGTAGCTGCTGATGAATCTGTAAGAACAAAAGAAAAAAGAATATTTTGATAGAGAAAGTGGAAACACACGCATACATAGGAGCACAGTTTTGTGTATGTGTTCAGAGGGGACAAAGAACGAGAAGAGGGTGAGAAGAGGTCTTACAATTTAATTGAGGATAGTTAGACTACCATGTATCCATGATTTGTTTTAAAATGCAAATCTCAATCTCAATGCAGACGAGTTAACAATTTCCCAGTCCGTAATTTTACGTACAATTTCATTTCAAATATTTTAAATCTTAGCAGCTCTCGTGTATGATACTCATATTGCCGTCTGAGTAATGGTACAAAACGAACACATAAGTAAAAAATTAACAACGCTTCAAAAGCTTTTTTTTTTGCTCTTCGTCTCCATTTACGCTTTCACTTTGAAACAAATAAACACACACACACAACTTTGAAACACTCTTCAAACCAACAGAAACTCAATCAGTGTCCGGTTTGCTGTGTCGCTCATTTGCATTTGCGCGTTCCGAAGATTCGCTTTCTTTCATCTCCACCAGAGTTAACTACTAGTGCAGCTAAGGTGACAGTGACTCACCGAGGGAGGGAGCGTGCCAAATTATGCAAACCGAACATCGCCAAACAGCCGTCCTGCTGTGTGTACCGCCGTTAAGATTAGTCCCTGTGAAGCTGTAATCAGGTTTCAGTTGTTTGTTGTTTTCAAAGTCGCCTTTTGGAATTGAAAATTGAATTTATGGCTTCGTGGTTGGTGTCGCTGACACGGCCCTTACCAATCTGTGGAATGGTATCGCGCAGCATAAATAAAGCAGGACATGGCAGGTGTAGGTGCGCTGACGCTAGTACCATATATAATAATTCCCATTTAACTTTGTCCAACTGGGCGAGGTTGTGTATGGGCTACAGCTGCAGATGTTCGTTAATTGTTTCTGTCTTTTTTTTGAAATTTTGTGTATTGGTTGAAAAGCTAAACTGTTTCGAGGTAACAGCATACAAAAACTAACCTAGAACTTACACAACAAAGTTTGCTTTGGTCGCCGTAGTATGAAAGTAATTTGTGCTCTTGTCATTTTGACTCATGAAGTTGTAATAGTTTGCAGAATTATTTTGGAACAAAAAAAACACCCACCCATACACATACACATTTCAAACAGATTGTACAAAGCTACGCCCGAGCGCATGGTTACATAGTTTGTTGTCACTTAATTGAAAAACGAATTGCTTAGTCTCAGAAAAAAAATTAGCAATTCTCAGCAGGACCCAACCACAACAGAGTGCTGTCAAAGTTAGCAAGAACAAGTAATAGTAACAACGCACAATAAGCGACATGGAAACACATTACATTGTAGCAGTAAAGCTTTTTCCAGGTGATGGTGTTTGGAAAAGCTTTTTTGTTGTTGTCGTTGTTTTGTTTTCCATTTACAAATGGTGCACAAATGTTAGAAAACAAGAAGAATGGAGAACAAAAATGCGTAATAGATTTTTTTTTCGTTGCCATTTGCCTGAATTTTGTTCAGCTCCATCCATAAATTTACGCAAACACATGGTCAGAGCTTCGGTGTGGAAAAATTCAAACGGATTTGGTTTAAGGTTAAGAGAGTTCGTTGTATGCGATTGTGAATGTAAAATGGAAAACATTGCAATCGTAGTATGTACGACATAGCACAGCGGAAACAGAAAACCGCAACGCAAAATCACCAGGTGGCAGCTTGCGCGCTTTAAAAATGTTAGGGAACAATGCGAAGAGCCGGTGAGCTACGATAGGAAGTGTGGGAAAGGAAGCGTTTTTTTGCTGTTGCTTGTAGCAAATAAGGCCTCACAATCATGCCCAGGACACGCTGGTACGGTAGGAAAAAAATGGAAGGCTTTTCACGACCTGCGACAGCAGCACAGAAGAGAGAGTTTCTTTTGCAACGGCGTGGTTGGGGGAGGTTATACTTTTCACTCATTCCTAGTAGTTAGGGAAAGGTGGAAGAGGGCTAAAGTATAACCGAAACTGAACATGTCGAGTGAAAGTAAACGCACAACGAACGTACAATGTACACACAACAATAACAATAGCAAACCCACAGCAAACTGAAGTCTTTGGGAAGGCAGGTTGGTAGGAGACTGACAGGGCGCACAATGTGCAGAAGGAGGGTCCGGGCCAAACACACACAAAGGGCCAAAACCCAAACTCAAGGTTGCGTGCACCGACAAAACGCGCAAGTACTTACTTGTTCTTGTGGAGTTCCTTCTTCGAAACGCAGACTGCCGTGTACGCGTCCTCCAGCAGGCAGAGCTCTTTCTTCTTGCAGTTGAGCGGTTTGCAGAGATCACCTGTGTGGGAAGAGGGAGCAGAGAATGGAGAGTCGAATGAGAAATATCCGCCATTTTATGAACTGGTGTGTCGCACGCCCAGAGGTGTCGATTCGTATTTCCCGGCGGGAGGCTTTCTCCGTGCAGGTGGTGGAGCCCCATTGAAGCTGGGCTTCGCACTGGGCACAAGATAGACAAGAGCACCCGTACCGACCGGGGGTTGTGTGTCTCTGTGACTAACCTACCCTTGGCCCTTGGACGCTGCTGTACCATATCATTAGCCGCAACGACTGTAGGCTGGGTCGGGTCGAATGAAAACGTTCCAGCAGTACGGTCGTACATTGATGTGAGATGAAATATTCATGCTGCTTACGAAGCGTAGAGCAGGTTGACAAGCTGAACCCGGTGACAGTGCTGTGCGCTTGCAGAAGCGCAGTAAAGGCAGATCATTCGTTGCCGGGGTGATGTACGGTTTTGCAAAGTGGAAGGTATATTTTATGCTTCTCTTCCTCTTTTAATGGGGAAAAATAAAATGCCATTCTGTGCTATTCATTACCGTACGGCACTACTGCTTCTAGCGTAGTAGGGGCAGAGCAAATGGAAGGTTGGACCGGGAAAATTAAACACACACACACACACCCACACACAGAGCGTATAAACGAACTATCCTTTGATGCAACGAATTGCTTGATGGTACGCCTGGTGCATCATGCTGTCAGAGATAAATAGAAGAATCAGAATAGTGTACAACTATTTAACCCGTAGAATTCAGCTTCACTCATGCTGCTACAGCATGGTTCCTCGAACTGCTGTTTTCACCTGCAGATATCTTGCAGCAGAGCTCGAGTAGTTATGGCATAGTTAATCATGAACAGGGCTGTTGATTTACTTATTAGAAACGTGAGCGGTAGTGTAAGCGTTCATCCCCACAATCATACAGCTTGCATGTTTGTACATGTTAGTGCTTTGCAGATATCAGGAGCTATGAGCTCTTCTTAAGCAGCAAAATCAACATGCTTTCTCATTTCACCCAATGGAGCATCAAACCTGACGGAATAGATTGTGTTGCTTCAGTTGTATTTTGATGCAGGTACACTAAGCCTTATTAATACGAAGCACATACTTAGCTTGGTTTGTGCGTTTTGAGGTCAGGAGTATTGTTTAATAATATCCATCATTAAATGCAAACAATATGATAGCACGCGCAGTGTAGTCATTATGTTGACGATTTAAAAACCATGCCTGGAATGTGATTACAATCGCGAATGGTTTGTTTGCATCTGTCTCTCTAAGATGTAGTCTCTTCAAGATGAAATGTTTCTTTAAGATGTTCATCTTAATACGATTTTGACGGTATCGTCATATTCCATACATACATACATCTTCAAGATGAATGTCTCCCTGTAGCCCGGGTTTATTTTCAATGTATTTCAAAAACTGTAAAATGTTGAACTACAAACAAAAACTGTAAAATTGAAAATTCACCTTTCAGAGGTTTCACTGTATTTGTTTTTGTTTCATGACTTTATTGCAATAGCATGAGTAACTATAAAAAATCCTTGAGCTCATTCACAAAATGGAAGTAAAAGATTGTTTCGTTCGGATATCTTACTTTCCGCTGTGCAACCTGTATCAAAGAAACAGATGATATTAGGTTCTACTTTTTGTTGTGCTTTTCCATTCACTCCCGCTGAAACCATTCACACCGTACGCTGCCATTTGCTCGATGAACCGTTGCTGCAAGGTTATGTTTCTTTCACACTACAACAAACCCAAAACCAAAAGCGACATACTAAGCCCGTGTCCCGGGGCACACCTACTCTATCGCATTGTTATTTCTGTTCTGTGCCATTTGAGCCATTCTGAGCTAGTTTTAATTTGCTCCCCCAGATGTCCCCGTCCTTGCACGGCACACATTCAAGGTCAGACACACTGGGCACCGGCGCACCGTTCGCACCGTTCGCGACACCGTTTGTGGTTCACAGAAATGGGGGCCATCATGATTGTGTCAGTTTCTACCGGCTTCACCCGATGAAATTGACGACCGACACCGAACACCCTAACTAACGGTTCTGCACTGCCACTGCCTGGTGGTGGCTTAGTTTAAAGGTGTGATTGGGTGCCAGTGCTGGCAGTGCATTTGGGACGACGCGGCTGGTGGTATTATGTAAATTTATTCATAATAACCGCGAACATGCAGATGAGTTTGGGATGCCGCGGTGACCGTCTGGGAGGGAACGGATTCCAACGTGGGAAAGCGCTCCCTGGCGCAAGTTGCCTCGGTGCTTTTCTTTCTGCTGTCCACCGTTAGGCGGGGGGTTTTGACGAATGAAAATTGATACGAAGAGGTGGCACGAGCATTTCAATTTGAGTTAAGCCAGTGCCATAGGATCGAGCTTGGCGAAAACATCTAAAGATGGAAGAATAATGAACACATGGAACACAGTGCAAAACAATGACATCACTGACGGTTGCTGAGCTTGTCCCTGCACAGTGACAGGGTTATTGGAAAACGTGGATGCTATTGCTAATGCTTATTTGACGGGTTGGCGGCAAAAAAATCCTTCAGATTGGTTATTATGCTTGGGAACGGTCGTTGGCTTGTAGTTGCTAAGCAAAGCTCAAATAGAAATAATAAAAAAAAAACTGATTTGTTTTTAACCCAAAACTAAACTTGCGATATGATGTTAACGTCAACATCTTTAAATTGAACGCACCCGCTTTTAACCGATCACTCGAGTCACGTTTAACTTTCGTTCACTCCCGAAAGGAAACTCAACTCGCTGACAAACTTTCGCAGCTGGCAAAGCGAGGGGTCGGTGATGAGTTGTTCCAGCAATGTGAAGCTACAGCAAAGCATTTCTTTTAAAGTAGAGCAAGCAAGTTTGTATGAGCATGGCGCGAACGGGGGCAATTGCAATGGTGCAAGGGCGCGTGACAGAGTTGCACCGAGCGACGAGCTAAACGAGAACGAAAGAGAAAAGTTGAAAATGATCTCGTAAATTTTACCCAATACTTCCGAATAATGTTCATGGCAACGGGGACGAAAAACCATGCAGCGCATTGGCAACAGATGCAGTAACACTGCACGAGGGATGCGGAACCGTTCCGTGCACTGTTACCCGCATCCATCCGTAAAGAATTATGCAGAAACTTTTGCTGCCTTGACTCGCTGGCTTGACACGGCGTGGCGGAACGGAGGCATGAAATATGGAGTGCCGAAAGTGCCTTAATTCATGCGCCCTACAACGCAACGCATCGCAACAGGGTGCATCGATGGAATGTAACCCAGTTAGTGCTGCTCTAATGTGCACTCTGGGTATCGAGTACGCTTATACGCGGGGATCTGTGCCTCTGGGTGGTGTTTATTCCGGAACACGATCAACTCGCCGGTTCGCTACGGTTATGTTTGTCCGCACGATAATCAATATCCACCGAGCAGGCCGGCAGCTTGATCGTCTATCATTGGGACACCGTGTGAGTAACGAACGGCGACTAGTCAGTTGGAACGCTTTCCAAGAAACTCTACCGTCCATGGCAGTGTCTGTGAAACATCTTGCTCCGCTGGGTCACAGGTATTAATATCCTCTAGATAGCGATACCAGAGACAGCAAGGACACGCTCTGTCTACATGCCATTCCGGGGGTTTGTTGCTTCATCGAGTGCGGAGCGACACAGTAAGCGTTTTGCGTCATTGCACATTCGTACCGAAGATGCAATAACGTTACATAATAATCATATTTATCTCGCAAATTTATAACCTCCGCCGACAGAACGAACCGGCAAGGTGGTCACCGACCGAGAGGGAAGATGTGCTAACAAGAACTTAGTAGTTGATGCGGGCAGTACGTACAATCGTATGCGATCGAATGCGACGGTTGCCAACAGGCGGCATCTTTGCATACTACTCCCTCCTGCTTGGAGCAACGAATGGGCACTAACCTGACTGACTGTGTGGGTGTTGCTATCGTATGCTCGAGTTCAGTTTAAAATCATTGTGTTGGAGTCTATTTTTAACATCTTTTAGAATTGGATAACTCAGCTGGATGTACTACGTTTTTGAAAGGGATAGTCTTAATGTCTATGAAAACTTACAGGGGGTTGGGTAAAAGCTAAATAATACGATGTTATTCAAAACATCCTACAAACAAACACAGTATAGGTTAATCTGGCTTGTACAGCACATTAATCAGTCGGTTTCGCGGCTACATGAGCATCGAACAATAAATTTAATGCTACCATTTGAGCTGCAACCGTTAAATGGGACCCACCGGACAATAGTGGTTTGGGAAGATATTAATTCCCTCTCTAACAAAACGGCCGCTCCAAAATGCAACGACGCTCATCAGTGTATTGTAAAATTGCCCCGTTCGCCTCCATTCCAAGTTATCATGTTTTAACCCTGATGTAAGTTTCATTCGAGTCGTTTAAGGGGGTTGGGTCACTGATTTCTAATAAAAACAAAAACAGCATCGTGAGTCTGTGTGTCCCGTACCTATTCTATTAGACTCCTGATACTGCGCTCAGCTCGGGCGGCCGTTCTGGAGTAAACCCATTCCAGCGGGTTTCCAGTGCACTCTGGTGGATAATTTGGCGCAACTTTGCTGCCCGGCAGGCGCTCCGTCAGCAGCTCTGCGTATGGTTCTGCTTGTTGAGTTTTGATTTTACGACACTCCTGTGATGTGCACCGGAAAGGATGTACATATGCATGTGTGTTCAAGTTTTACACCGTCGCAGATACATACACAGAGAGGTTCACTTGAACATGGTTATGCACGGAGCCAAATGCATCGCTTGCTCTCGCTTGTTCCCTGCAGAGAGGGCGCGAGGTTCGCTCGAAATAGCATGCAGTACATATTGTTCCATGTTCTTAGCAACAATCACACAGCACAATGCAGTGAAGTGTCTAAGTTATGCTGAAGTTTGCCCTGCAGGAAAACCGGGGAACCGTGGCATCCACATTGCATTACTTCCAGTAAGCTGCAGTGGGCCAAGAGTGAGTAACTGAGGCCAGTACAGGATTACTTTTAGCTGTTTTATGTGTGCTTTTTTGTTACGTTTTGTGCAGCCCGTTTACAAATCACACACTGCTTGTCTTGTGTTGTCTAATGTGTGTGTATGTATGTCATGGACAGGATACAGGATAAAAAAGCACGATTTAAACAGGCCAAATATAAGGAAGGAAAAGTTTTCAAAGCCCTTACTTGCAGCAGTTGACAGCGCCACTCGTTTGACATTAACTTTAAAGAGTTCTCGCTGACGCGTTTCGGCTAAAACATCATAAAGAACGATATCAATAATTATGATGTGTGGATGCTAATTACGGATCAATAATTAAAACTATAGAATATCACTGAGCAAATTTGAAATAAACCAATAATTACTCACTGTAATTATAATCGAGTAATTCCTTTTAAACAAGGGGGATTAGTCAGATTAAAAACCGCAGATATCAAACGGCAAGTAGAGTAATGCTATAATTATTCATTTCGTGGGTAGGTTGTGATTATTCTGACCAACATTCGCTTTGCTCATTTTTGGTATTGATTTTCTGAACCAAAATTAGAATATTAAATTGTTCTTGTATTGTTAATTCTTGGACAAATGACACAATTCTACGCTTTTTACGGACCAACCCATTGTCCGTTTGTTTTTTGCTTAAAACCACATTGAAGCCGATTTTAACAACCATTCTAAAAGGATCAAAGCATAATTACTTTGCTGGAGCATTAGTGCTATAATTAACACAGCTTAACTTCTTTCCCTCGCCGATACCCCTCCAGTCTGGAGAACTTTCGAAACACGGTTACAATAGCGATCGATTCATAAGCGGATTAAAATGGTGTACGAAGTTCTAGAAAACCGTGAGCAGAAATATGCTTTCATAAAATTTGGTTTCATTCCACTCTAAGCTTTCATCACAAATACGGGTTTACTTATATTTAATTTTGTTTTAATCATTAAACAAATTCATCGAATCTTTGAAAAATGTCATTCTCGAACACTCGTAACACTTACTTGAAGGGTCGTGAATCCACTTTTTCTTTTCCGGTATCATCTGCTGTTGATCTTGCTTCATCTGCATGGAGAGTCCAGAATCCAGCGGCTGTTGCTGACTGCTCTTATCGTCCTGCAAAGATGAGACCAATACAAACGGCATTAATTGAAGCGTTCTTACGTTATCGCTCAAACTGTAGCACTTTATTGTGACGTTGATTAAAGTGTTTTATTTCAGTAATTTTATCATTTCACTGAAAATTATAAGAACTATACCTGTAATTTAGAAGGCAGAAAAAGCATTCGAAAAACAGACTCAACAAATGGCATAAAATTAGTCTTTGAACGATAGAACGGAAAACAAACGATTCGTTAATTCAACATTCCATCCCCACCGAAATGTGAAAGTATTCACACAACTAACTTTCATGACAGACCCGCGACTCCAACGCAGTGATAGGTTGCAAAAAATAGAAAGATTCCAACTGAACCGGTCTCGGTCAGAAATGTTCATTTTACAGCTCGCAAAGGGCCTTTTGGGAGAAGAGAGAGAGAGAAAAAAAAATTATCGCAGCGTACATTCCGTGGCATTTGACCGGCGTCGGAAGTGGGACTGGTTTGCCGCCTTTTTCCCGTACTTGACCATTGACTTAATCATTTTTTCCTCTTTCGCAAGAACATTCTGTGAGCGGTTTTTTGTTTAAATTTCACTCACAAAACTTCAACCATGCAAACGAAGTTCAGTAAAACGCGGGCAAAGTAGATGAAAGGCAACGAATCAGGAAATTGTGAATTTTTCCGAATGAAATGCTCTGCATAAGATCCTGTGTGCCACTCTTGGGTTGCCTTTGTGAGCAGCACTTGTACCAATTTCACATTCTTTGTGGGTGAATTAGTTTTTTTTTGCTGCCAAAGCGCTTTGCTTCATCTTGTGAAACGTCAATTGTACATTAAATGGTTTATTTCACTTCCGCGGAATGTGTATGTAGTAAGAAGCTTAGGGAAAATTGACAAAAAAAAAAACACACACACACACACAAATGCAGAACTGTAACTGCAAATGAAGCTTAATAACAGCTGTGAATAGTATAGAAGTACAATTTATTTTAAATGGAAGAAACCCGGTGAAAAAGATTAATGTTTTTTGAAGTTTAATAGAAGCATATAATTGTCATTGAACCGTTGTAGAACTGTTACCGGCAATCAGGATTGAATTATACTGAAAGAATGCCAACAGAAAGCTTTATTTTTGTGCATTGATGTACCAACGAAGCTATAAACAATCGGTTATCAAACATCAAATATCAGAGATATCCAAGATGTGACGACTTCCAATAAACACTTCATACATTGAAAAATAATTTATGAACATAACGTTTCGGTAAAAATAATTCAATACCAGGCAGGAAAGCGCTCGCTCATGCTCGTAAAGTGCAGATAAAACCGAAGTGCTAATGATGTAAATAATTACACGTCAATAGTCATTATGTTCGGCCGGGTAATTTGTCAAAGCTCGCCTCGATCGAGCTCGCACAGAGCTCGTACACAGAGCCAAATGTACACAGCACCATCATCATAGTATGATCGTACGCATTTCAAGCACCCTCCCCCCACCATGTCTTGGTAATTCTCACGGATGGGAAATTAAAAATTAATATCCAATTGATTTATGCTCGGGCTAAATAATAACGCCCATTAATAGCAAGCTGCCGGGTGAGGAGCCGTTTTTCAACCCCAAACGCCGGTAACAGCTGGGGCAAGGGTACGCTTATTGAAATTATACGAATATAGTGAAATGGATATTAATCATAATTGCTATTGAGTTGCGCGATCCCCCAAGGGTTAGTGGCAGTATGAAATATATCGAATCAGTGTGACCGAAAATCGATAAAACAAAAGTCAGTTCAGTTTACAGACTGGAAGGTGTGTGGTGCAAAGTTGACTTTTTACTAGCTAAAGATCACATAAGAACCTCTTGTGCTAGGCAGTATTGCAAAATCAAACAGATATGAAAATAATAAGTTTAATTCAAGACGGGTGGTGGCAGTGGGTAAACCATGAGGACAAAATCATGGACCTGTGGACAGCTGGTGTATGGTGTGAACGTTGCGCCATACTGTGGAATCATCAGCGCAGCATAATTGGATCATTAAACGGTAAAATATTATCGGGAAAGGTTTTATGATAGCAAAGGGAAGACATTGATTACATTATTATAAGAAAGACGGACAGAAAATTAAAACAAAGACTAAGGTTTTGTGATGTGTTGCTGCTCTGTTGTTTGCTCTGTCACACCTTGTTGTTTTGATGCCATGATGTTGAACTTCCCGCTTATGAAATTCACTTCTAAAAACCAAATATGAATATGTTCACAATCAAATTCGGATTGAAACTCAAGCAATCAAACACCAGCGGCATTTGTTGTAGAAATTGAAGCATCATGGTGACTGCAACACACATTTACATCTCACCATCATCTATAGCTGGTCCTGGTAACTTTGGCGGCATGCGACGATAATTTACGAGCGTTTCCCAATTTCCCTTTTGACCCACGAAAATCATAAATCATCGCCGAACGGTACACAGCTAATGCTTTTTTCTTCGCAAACGAATCGACCGGAGAACGGATAAGCACCAAAAAAGGTACGGTATCGAAACAACCATCAAACCATGATTAGAAAAAAAAGGTACAGACAGAGAATGTTTGATTAAGCAGCAGATATTTGTACCCCGTAAACTAAAACTAATTGCTACCTCGATTACTGGGCTTGCCTTCTTGGTAGAAATATTCCACGAATTATTTAAAGATGCACAATTAATTAAACCATTAGCGGAGAAATATTTCGCTGCTTGCGTGAGGATAGAATGGAGGGTTGCTTTGGACAAATGGAATATTTGTCTCGAAATTCCAACGTTAGCCTCGTGGCCACACGCTGCCCAGCTAGAAGCAGTTGATCATTTGGACCGCTAAATGCTTCTGTTACACCGTTGGCGAGCGGTATGAAGATAAATGATTAAACGCTCTGCGCAGTACGTCAGAAGCAGTCAGTGTTAAACCGGTCGATGAAAGCAGCACGACATAGCGTGTAACAGCCAAGGACGGCTTGGGAAGAGATTAAATAAATTGAGCTCGGAGCAAGCTGGCCGCCCAGCCAAACTGCAAAGGATGTTGTATTACGTGTTGATTTCGTTTTGTTTTGTTTTTTTCCCGTTTGCCGTCCGCTCTTCTCTCCAGTGGGTGGAGATTATCCAGTGACATTATTTTCCTTCCATTTAAAATGTTATCAAGGATTACAAAAGCCGAAAAGTGGCTCAGAGTGGTCAGAGCTAGCTTTTGATGTCCGAGAATGATGCTCGCACCGACAAAAGCAATTATTTGCAAAATCTGGCGGAATTTGGCAAGAATAAAGGAATACCTTTGGCTTGCAAGGTGGGAAAGGGATTGCCATTTTTCATTTCAGTATTTATTGTTTGTGTGGTTGTCTATGTTAGTAGAGCATGGAAGGTGACCTTTAATAAAAGCTCTTGTCTTAAATTAGATCTTTTAGGAATTTCACTATTCCTGAAAGGAATTTACTTCCTCTGCACCAGAAATCAAGTCAAAACGGTGAACCTCCACTAGTACTACACATCAGCTAAATGGGGCATGCTAATGGTGTGGCAGCATTATTATTGTCTCATGGGGTAGGCTCTCGCTAATTCCTTCCATCAGCCAATTGGTTCCAAGTCTGTTGTCATCGTCAGGCCCACTGTTGACACAGGATGCGGCGGCACACGAGGGAAGCGGCGCGTGTTGTGTACCGAAAGCTGCGGCCGTTGGTGTGTTACAAGCGCAAACCCATTAACAAATGGTGTTACGAACAGGCACACCGGCACAGAAGCTTTATCACCATCATTCGAGAACAGTCGAGGGGGGGAGGGGGCGGTGTCCGCAACACACTGGAGCAGGAAAAGCTGCCACAAATGGTAACTTCATTAGGGACGCACGGGTTCTTAGCTGGTGTGGTGTTATGTTTGTCTTCAATTATATCGAGCACGGTGGTTTCGTGGGCAACACAGGGCTGCAACACTCTCTACCTAACACACACACACGAACACACGGATAGCGTCTAATCCAATTGCAATATGGACCGAGGGAGCGCCCGAGGGGTGTTGGACCGGGGCTTGATCATTTAATGCAATTAAAGTAAATTTCCTTCGCCCTATACACCATGTACGCCATCATACGCCTTCGAAAGATACATATTTACCGTGCCCACCTATGGATGCATTCGTGTCTGTGTGTAGTGGGTAAGGTTCATTCCATGTTTAGCGGAAACGATATCTTCGGTAGAACGGGTAAGTAACTGGTGTTGCTTGTCCAAGCACCAGTTTCTGAAAGTATATATGATGTAGTTAAATGACGTATCGAACCAATCTATTGCATTTCTGTTAAAAATTTGAGCTAAAAAGCCATGTATCTAGCCTTGATACTATTTTTAAAAAGAGTTGGATTTTTTGTTGGATTTTGTTTGAAATGGAACATGAACAACTAATCGTACACAGCTAGAACACTCTTAAACGATGCAGCGAACACCGGTGACAATGCTCACAATCAGCATCTCGCAGCATTGAAGAATCTACTGAAACGAACAGTCCACCTACCAGCATGACGGGCTCATCAACCCACGCTCGTCGTGTTTTGTTCAAGCGTGTGGAAAGCGCTGGTGGAAGCCACGGCGTATGACATTCCACTCCATGGTAACACTGGTGACTTGCAACGGTCGGCATGCAGTTGGTACCAAGTGGTAGAACAAGAACAAAAAAAACCGATATATCTATATCCTTTGTCCACACACACACCGTTCTAAAGTTTGCGCTGCTTCGGATGCTGTTACCTAGCCTTTCATGCAGGTAGTGGATCAATTACAAGCAGAAAAAAAAAACAGATAGAAGCAGATGTCACGCGGCACAAAATTGTTTTTCATTTAAAAAGTTTTTTTGGTCGCGTACATTGCGTTAGAAAATCGGTTAAAAAAAAGGAAAAAGGACTGTAAAAACACACACACGCTGAGAGAGCTTCATCATATAACAACGACAGCAGGGCAATTGAAACAGGTTAGTCAGGTGTGCTCTGTCCGACAAGAAATAGCAACAAAAACCAAACGAACACTCTGCAAGGTATCAGTGTCAGATGCAGTGCGGAAGAGTGTAAGTAAATAGCATCCACTTAACGTCCACTCGATTGGTCATGTAGTGATTCAGTGAAGTGAGATACATGCGCTTGTAACAAAATAAAATCTGCACAGCGTGTTACTCCGTAGCGGGAATTGGAACAGGTAATCGCTTTCATCACTTGATGGCCGATTTAGTTCGACGAAATAGAGATGAAAAAAACCTTGTTGTTTAACGTGAAAACTTGATACTTATTGCGATGCCGCTCGTATTTAAACCTCATGCCACTCGTAGTTAAATGCAACAGAAACATTCGAAATATCACTTCACGGGCGGCTTCGACTTCTTCACCCGGTTGACTTTTAAGAGTATGAATAAGTTAATTCCAATATATTACCATCATCCGTATTCCAGCATCAACAGTAAATGAATGAACGCAATTTCAAAGTCAATCGAACAACACAAGCGAAAGAGAAAAACGAGCAAAAACTGCTTCTGGGTTCTCGCTGACATTCCATTTGCGTTAAAGAGTAATTCAAAATTGCTGTCTTCTACGGTTTTTTTGTTGCGTTGTTGCTGTTGCGCACTGAACATTACGCGCCTCTATGCAAACAAGTGTAAACCGATGCAAACACACACACAAAGCCACACTCAGTATGGGGCAATGTAAAAATGAAAGGACAATGTAATTAAATATCCACCAAAGGGAGGGCATTTGGGGAGAATCGTTCGTCGGGGTACAAGTACCACCACTTGGGCCGGTCGGTCAATGATGTGACTCACTGTGTGATTATTTTTGCTTTATTTATTTTTTTGCATATCTCGTTCACACGACCCCGTCCCCGTACCTCACGACACGCTCACCGACTGGCAATGTTAATAAGTCGAGTGTGCTCGTGGGTGGAGCATGAATAAAATTTAAATTTTATAATTATTCCCATCCATCGCATTCACGCACCCGGCTGCTGCATCGCTCGATCCGTGCCAAGCGTTTTGGGAGCCGTTCGACCAAATTTTCATTACTTTATTACGAGCCTCTGTGCACAAATTTAGTCCCAGCGTCAATTGAACGGGAGGCAGGCGGAAGCAGCAAGGGTAGAAAAAGAAGCAGAAAAAAGCTTTTCTCCCCGGCTACACCGATGCAAGCCTTCCGCTGTACGGTATCGGCACTAAGAGTGAGGTTGCCGGAAGCTTAATGTTTTGCCGGATATTTGGCAAAATTGCCTGTGAAGCGGTTTTAGCGTGGTAACGGTGTATACGCTTCTTTTTCTCCTTGCCGTCCCTTTTGTACTGTGTGTGTGTTTGCTGAACGCCTGAAGATAAAAAAGAAAACGAGTGTAATGTGAAACCTCATTTAAAACCCCATCATGTAGCTTAAGGAAGCTGGAAAGATACGGCACGGGGAGGGGCCACATCCGACCGGCAGCGTCAAACAGCACGAAAAGTACGTACCGTCGGGTGCGCAAGGGACAGAATCCGTTCCACGGACCCGAGCGCCCGCGTTCTTTAAACACCGCCCCAACATGATGGTAGTGAAATAAAAGTTTACGATGCACACGCCATAGATTAAGTGAAAGTTGCGCTTCCGGTTTCGTGCTGCAACGCGGCCAAAAACCCCGCAGCCCCCTTCCCATTCGGTTTCCGAGGCAAAATTTTAAATCGATTTCGCTCGACACGGGTTCGAACGATACGCCCAACCGATCGGTGTAACGACGTGTGCTTGCTCGCCTGCGTTGCCCGGCCACATACACTTTACGGCCAGCGCAGGAACGCTTTTGAACTGTAAAACGCAACTCGCAAGCTAAGCCAAAATGGATTAGGGTTGGCTTTGGTTGGTTCTGCTCTCCTCCTCCGGGCTCAAGCTACGCCTTCGAGGCTCGTGATCGTAAGAAGAAAAAAAAGTACATTTACTGTAAAAAATGTAAATGACAGTGAAGAAATTGAACGAAATTGCGCCCCGTTTGGCGCATTTATGAGAGTCGGGCGAACCGTTGTCACGAAGGGGCACGTTGTTGTCGCAGCTGCCCCCTTTATCCGACGGGCGTTTGTGCCGATGAAAAGAATGGGAAGGATTTGTTTGCAAAAGTACAAAAAAAAAACACACACACACACAACATCATGACAGCATCTTTCTACCCACGGCCTGAATGAGAACGAAGGTCACGTTAGATTGTTTCTTATGGTGACCGGGCTCGGTTGGGTGTTCGGTTGATGGGGGAGTATAGGAATTCATAAACATGCACATATCCTTTTATTATTATTTACCATTCAACGTCATCGTAACACTTACAATTTAGCTTCACTCAGTATATAAACAATGTATGTGCAAACGAGAAAACACTAAAGGCAAACAAAAGCAATGATATAAAGACACACTAACGTTGTTCGTTGTTAGAAGTAACATAGATAAATCGAATAGATTATGTTTCAGACATTTCGGTAACATTGAATTAATGAATTGGAAAGATCATGGAAAAAAGATAATCATAAAGACGTATAAATCTTTTCTTGTACAAACCAGTACAATCCTTAGCAAATAAGGATCTATTCTTGTACAACCCAGTACCAGAAGATCGAAGCTATATAAAATATTAAATAAATAAACAAACACAAAAAAGGGCTTGTTCCCAATAAAACCTCGTGAGCGTCAGTCCAGACCAATTCCCAGCGAACTTGCACCGGGGATTATGATGATTCAAGCAGCCAAATTGAAAGTCAAACGTAGCAACCTAAAGACATAAAGCAACAAATCCTACCCAAACAGAGTCACAAAAATGTCCAATGTAAGCCGAATCAAGCGGATGCGTGTATGTAGATGAGGACAGTTTGTTTGTTTTATTTGTCAGCCCCTCAGTGTGCAAGAGGTTCATCTTTCGCCACACTACAGCACGCGTGACCTTTGCGCCAACAAAGATCAGGAAGCACGAAGGCGGTCGGTAGGCTTTGCATGCGAATGGTTATTTTCCGCTGTGTGGCATCATCATCATTTTTGCATCATCTGAACATGCCCATTCGCATGGTGCTTCGTAGTCAGCTGTGGATTCCTTCGACGCCACCAAAACAGTGGAACCTGTCACCAGAATGTAAGGCCATGTCAGTTTGGGGAAAGGAAAGACAAAACAAAAAACTCGACGACCGGGGGTAATCTTGCTCGAGAGGATAGGGCCGTTGGGATAGTCTCAAGTGAAATAGGATTTACATTTTTTTTCTTCTTGTGAGGATGGATTTGCTCTTCCTAACCAAAAAAAAGAAGAAAGTATTATCTAACAGCTTCTTTATCCACGCACACGGATTACATAATATTTAGTGTTTGAGGCGTTGGCGATGTACAGTGTGGCGAGGGCTACCCGATATTCTGCAGCAGATGGCACCTCTAGCGTTACACGGATCCTTCGGGAGGGGTGGTGTGAATATTTCTTGAAATTTCTTTTCCTCCCATAGAAAAAGCGTCTGCCATTGTGTGGGGTAAATGTTTGTTTTGTTCTTCTGAAACAATGCTTTTTTGCTTTTCGCACCACTAATGGAACCATCATATGCGATAAAACAAAACCAAAAAACTATACATATTGTTTGAGGAATAAAGTTTGTTAGAGAGAAAAAAAACACATAAGGCTTTATTCACACACCATACACATTCTGTGTCTTCGATGAAGTTGCTATAAGTTTGATGTCACATTTAGATGTCGGTTCGTTTATTGTTTAGAAAACAATGGCTGTATAATGGCGGTGTGATGGACATACTGTGCATGGTCGCCGTCTACAGCAGCGACGGAGCTCAGAAATCGATCGAATCGACAGAACCCTACGGATGGGCTTCGAAATGATGAGACATTTTCGATGAATGGAAATAACTTGAACGTATTGACGAATGACATCATCATCGCCGCCGTGAAAGTAACCGAGCATTAATCATCCCGCAGTTAAATCGCATGGAAATGATTAGTATTAATCATCGCTGTTTGGCATTAAGAATCGCCAGCAGTTTGACACAGATGTCATTGAATGAATAATGTAGTTTCTTTTATTTATCGCATTAGCGTTAGAGGGTTTGTACCGGAGCAGAACGTATTGCTTTTTGGGGTTTTTGTAACGCGTTGATGCTTTAAAACGGCAAATTAAATAAGTGCAGCTATGTCTATTCCGTCCAGCTGATAATCTCTCGTGTTTTAGAATAACGTGAATACAAGTAAAATGTAGAGAAATTAAATAGCTGATAAGAATAGCTTAGGTAAGATTTTTTCAAAAATGTCCATGATGTTTTTCATCTTAACCCTCAATTCATGTTAAAGACAATGCAAACAATATTAGCTTTTTTAAAGAAAACATATTCACATCAATGTAATGGAGTTTTAGGGGTTTTATGGTACACTTTGGTACTTAAAAACAGTATCCAACCATGCAACTGTACAAGAAAAAGGCGTAATGAAGGGATAATACAATTGTTGTTCCATAAACATCAACAGTTGAAATAACCTGTCATGAATGTCTGTTGAGATATTTTAAGCTTTCATTACATCTTGGCTACAAACAACTTCAGTTCAAAGAAAATGTTAAATAATGAAATAATGAATGCATTGAAAATGGTTTTTACTGTAAAGCTGCTACTAATATAAAGCTGTTTGTACTTGCAACATAAATACAATTGATTTCAAGCGAAAACCATTCCCGTTAATGATCTCTTTTTTGTATTGTTTTTATTACGAAAGTGCAAAAATTAACGAACCATTAAACAAACGCACAACCCGTATGAGGTCAACGGCAAAAGGCAATTCTCAATCGATTCGAAAAACAAAACGGAATGGATAAATGTTAAGCTTTTTCACACTGCCAAGTATTATCGGCGCATCGTCGGAATTGACGCCGAATGAAAACGAGACGCTGCGGTGATTTTTGTCATTAAAAATCATTATCAACCATATGCTGCATACGTTCCATCCTTTAATATATCCAATGCACATAGCCACACACACATACACACACACGCGACCACAGTTTCGCAGGAAAATACGCAACACTAGCGGAAGCAAAGCAAGAAGGGGGACTGAACAAAAAAAAGTGAATGCAATATATTGCTGAGCAAAGGAATTCCCGCAAACGGGCATCATAATGCATGTGGCTTTGCTTTTTTTCTATCCCCTCCCAGCGTTCCACAAATTTATGCACTGTGAAGCCGGATTCCTTTTTCGGTATGTTTAATGTATGGGTATGTGTGAGTGAATGTAAAAGTTGTACTCTGGCACTTAGCTGCGGTTCAGGTTTGTGTGCAGTGGATGGAAACTGTGGTTTATAAATATCGCGCTTTTGCCTCCCGGTGGTGGCGCGTTTAATCGAGGTGAAATTATAACAAGCACCCGTTTGCCGTCACGGCCTGAGTTTACTGTTGCCTGGTGCCTGGTGCACATATATCCTGCCAATATGTCACAGCCAACGAGTTTTTCTTTGCTGGTGGAAGTTGCGTCGATCGAGTGGACCTCGCACAAAATGGAGCTCTGCCGCACATTTCCGCACTGGCGGGCATGTTAAATTGCCATTTTCCACGGACCCACAGTTGGAGAGTCATCTAGCGGTACTACACAACTAGTTGCTGACATTTAACCACCGTCAACACCACCACCAGTCTGCCACAGGGAGTGGTGGTACCACATGTTGGTGTAGCTAACAAATCGCAAATAAGCTAACAGTGGGTAGTAGTGTGCTGCTGCCCCGCGCGCGCGCTCGTAATTCCTGGCGCTCGTCATTCTTTTTCTCGGAAGCGAAAGGTGTAGCTTTCCATTGCCGGTCGTCGCGTTCGAGCAAGTTCCATTTAGTTGCCCGTTAGTTAATGCTGAAGCAGAACTGAAGCTTCCGTCATTGCTTACCTTTCGCATTGCTTGTGGTACACGGGTTAGTGTGGTTTTATTGCTGTCCGTTTTGTTTTTGTTGCTTCTCCATCGTACCTACCCTCCCACCCTTTAACTTAGAAGCAAAGGAGGGAGGGTAGGTATTGGCACTAACAATTCCACAAGGTGTCAGAAACAACAGGCGATGGAATAAGACATTGACAAACGTAACAGTTCGCCGGAAGCGCCCGGAATGGGTAACACGTGCCTCGAAAAGCAGAAGAAAAAAGAGAATCTAAATAACACATTGTGGGTGTGGGTGTGGGTGTGTGTGTGTGTGTGGGAGAGAAAGTTGGGTTGAGTGGCTGCAGAGCCGGTGCCGGCATGGTGTGTTCTTTACGGTATGGATTAATTAATTAAGTGATGTCGTACGAGTGATGGCGTAATGGAGTAGCAGGATGGTAGCAGCAGGCCGCTACAATGTACGATTCGATGTTGTTCAAGCTAGAGAGTTAACTTGTTACAGCCCAAGCTTGAAGCACTTTAAATTGCCGTCACTGAGCCATCGACAGGATAGGGTTTAGTTCTTTCCACCACTCACACTCCCCGGGATGTCCATTGCTCAAACCACAAATGTAAATGTTGACACATACTAAGAATCAACAATGTAAATTCAATCTCGACAGCCGCTCAGCAGCATCCTTCCGCTGAAATCCAACCCCGAAAGCCGGATGTTTCTAATGAAATTAGTGAGTAACGATATGCTAGTTTTCCTTCCCCCATCCCTGACACACATGGTACGTACGTCCCACGTGTGGTTATTTGCTGTGACAGATCTCGGAAAATGAGTTATACTTAATTACATAAAAAATCACAATATAGCTGTTGTTGGTTTCGTGGAAAGCAGATGGCGTACCGATTCACGAAAGGCGCGAACTGTTTCTCTCAAATTCACGGAACAGCACAACAACCAGTGCGACGGGTACCGCGAAGCAATCTAGCACAACCAACCAACCAGTCACCTGCAAAGGCCACATGGTCGGTTGATTGTTCCGGGGGCCAAGTGTTTTGTTTGCGCAATTTCTGTACGAACTTCTGGCTATACAATCGGGACTATAGCTATACACTCCGTCTCTCTCTCTCTCTCAAACACACACGCAGTTAATCTTTCGTACTTGCGTTTTCCGGAAATGGCACACACGGTGGCGGTGGCTGCCGCCGAGTCGACAAAATCCAATTAAATTTCATACCAACATTCAAAACAAAAGCGCAACAGCCATCTCTAGCAAGCTCACCCGAGCGCTGTGGCGTGCATCCGTGGCGTCCCCGCGCCCACGGTCACTCGGTCCCGAGGAAATTCGGGGACAATCGTTTTGCGAAAAGAAAGCACGGTTCCGGAGGCACCGTAATCAAATTACTCCACACCACCATTCACGGCACCACGCGTGCCCGGGCTGCATGCCGCTCCGTGTTCTATCGTTCGCTAATCTGTGGACCCGTAAAATATAATATTCATGATGATGTGGGTTTCCACAAGCAGCTAGGACAGCACACCGAGCAGGGGTCCGGTCCCTTAAATTTTCAATTCGCTTCGGTCGGGGTTTGGTGCGCTTTTGCGAAGTGCGTTTGCGGGGTGGAAAACTAGGCTTGCGTACGGTTGACAAATCTTAAACTCGCTGCTAGGTGGGGGCAGCATTTTGAGTACTTTAAGCAGTGGAACGATTTTATGCGGCGTAAAGTGCAACGTTTACGGCTGCAGGTTGGCAGTACGAGACCAACCAAGAGAAGGCGGTAAAGCGCACAATGCAAATAGCACAAACAATTCAGGTCGGTAAGGTTTGCGAAGAACCTGCTTTCGGTTGCACGCTCAAACAGCACAAAACATCTCCCTTCTGCGGTGGAGAAGTGCTACTCCTTTCCGGCTTGCAGAAAACAGCAACTGCGCAGAGAAGATCATCCGCCGTCATGCCACAGCCGTGGTGCAACAGTGCAAACATCACAAGCATTTTATTCGAAACGATTTGGCACCGTCACGACAATAACCTGACAAAACAGTCGTCGGTTAAAGAAAGGATGGCCAGAAGTGTTTGCTGCCGGAAGCGGGTGTGGTGCGGTGTTGGTAGCTAGAAAATGCACAACTTTCAAGATTATTGTTTTTTTATCGTTCCTTTCTATTGCTGCTGAGTCTGTTCACTATCCGCCGCAGATAGATGGAAAGATTTTCCGTGGCAAGAAGGCACCAAGTTGGTTGGTTGCAAGCGCAGGAGAGTGTAGCAGCTGTTGGCGGTATTTGAGCGGAGAGAACAAAAAAAACACGAGAACGATGGTGCACTCATCGTTCCGATTTCGCGGGTGTTTTGAAGCGTGAAAAGTGGCATAACTTCTAGCAACCCCTCTAGATGGAACAAGTTGCAGAAGTTATACTGAGGTCATGTTTTGTGGTTTTATTGTCTAGAGAGCTCGTGCAGGGGTTTTTTTGTTTAGTTTGTCGTTGCCTTGTTTGATTTGTGGAAGGGGGGAGGAAACCCCTCAGACGTGCCAAGAACAAACCAACCAAGATGGTGCCAAACCCGACACGGTTCACCAGCGTTCGGCAGCCCTTTTGATTAACAGGGATGCGTTCAAGCGTAGGAAAGTGGGTAAACATGAAACCCCAACTTGCCCATAGTCGAAAACCGGTCACACGTTGCCAACGTGATACGAACGATCGCAGACAGACACGTAGGCGCCAGACAATTTCTAGTGATCCATCATTAGCGTGGAACGTTCGGTTGGGCTAAAGAATCTTGCCTTTTTTTTCGTTCAAGTTGTGGTAGAGAAATTCACTTTGAACCGTCCGAATTTCGATGCAGACCAGCTCTATGCATTGCTAAGAGATAGGATATCATTTTTCTACCGTTTTCTTCCTTTCTTGGAATGCGCTGGGATTATCCGGAAGGCGGCGCCAGGATCGTTGAGTTCAGGGATTGGCAAACTGTTTAATTAGTTGACAATTACTTACATTTGATTGTGAAAGCTGTTAAAGTTAAGTTTTAAACAAAATTGGCAAACAGGGGTTCTAAGAAGGAATGCATTTAAGTTATTTACAAAGCAAATAAATAATATTAACAGTATGATACATAAATTACAGTTGCTTTTAACAAACCGTATGATGATAAACCCTGAAAAAAAGATTGATTCTGGCCGGTAAGCTGAAGAACGAAGGAACGTACGAGCGAACCGCATAATGGTGTTCGGCTTTCGGTCGAGGGCAGCCAACTTTGACCGGAAAAGCAGCAATTAGAAAAACGAAAATCTGTTTCCCGTGGATGAGGGCAGTGAAGAACAAGCTCGTATGATTCGTATAGGATTAGAAGGTTTATTTTTTTCTGACGTACACTCCCATTAGAAGATGTTGGCGTGGAATTTTCTTTACATACCATCAGCTGTGAAAAACAAAACACTAAAACAAACATAGAAGCAGCTGTTCGGGGCACAGAGCTCATTTTCTGTTTGTATTTTTCTGAAGTTTGTGATGCGAGTACAAAAATACTAATAATTGTTTACTGTTTGCCAAACAATGTTAAGCATAATCCGAAGTTTAAGCTGTACTATGCTAAACAGAATGGTGTATCTCAGCACTGAAGCATCAAACCCATTTTTTGTACAGGCTACCCATCATATTGAACCGATAGTTAGTATATCTGTAACTTATAAAATACCATTCTCGTACAAAGACTTGAATAATTATTTGGAATTCGCCCTTCTAAATAAACTATTTTACCGTCGACCAGGAACTATCAGCGAATAGATTCAATGCTTATAGTAATAAATAGTAATAAATATTGTGCAGATTGTTATCAATCAAGCTTGCATTCGATTGAAACGCGGTACGCCAACATGTAGGCAATCAAAAAATAAAGCTGCTTCCGCCAAATGCTACGCGTAAAGTCCAGTGCCAGTACGGGAAACTTTGCTGACGTTGTGCAATGGTATCGGTGACCACGGTGACATCCGATTGCTTTGTACGCTGCCGGCGCAATGCTGACCGACAGTAATTACAACACCGGCCACTGCACCAGTCCCCCTAACTCTCAACCGCAGAGCTCGGCCAAACCCGCTCTCCAAACACACACACACACACCCTGGAAAGCCATTTCCGAGCGACATTTGCTCTGTAGTGCGTGCGCTTGCATGCAGTGTCTCACGCCCAGCGCACATAGCAGAATAGCTGTGTGGTGCTGTGTTGTCCAAAATTTAGCTTATGCAGCACAACTCGGTTCGTACCATTTTCATTGTGCCAGATACCGGCATTGCCTGGACGCTCCTGTTGCAGCGCACCGAATAGGGTAGACCATTGTCGTGGTTTCGGGTTGGAACCGTAACCCGTCGTTTTGGGGGGCTTTCATTTCCCGGTACCGCGCGGCAACACACATGTCGACGAGGCGGGACAGAGCTTTGCCAGGTGAGGCCACTCATGCTCCGTGTCCCAGGTGGCGCTTCGAAATACGATGACCTGGCCTATAGCCTGCGGCTCATAATTAAAGTCACCGCAAGCTCCGGGCCTGTTCTCGGTGGCTGCGGGACCTGCAGCCGGTCGAACGAGGTTGTGCAGAATGCGTCAGCAATGCAACCGTCACTGCAGCACCAGGATGATGCATCAAAAACCTCGGGATGAATGACGGTGTAGCCGGCAGTGGCCTTTGAATGGTGCCCGCACCGCACCTCGGGTGAACGCGTTTTATCAAAACCGAGCAAGAACCTCATAACCGCTGCCGGGTCCGGAAATGGAGAGCCTTTATTATCACAATCAATTCATTATGCATTAGGCTAGAATGACGTTCAAAGCTCGAACACCTCTCGCTATTGGCGTATAACTGGCACCGATCGAAACGCACTTACTTGTACCTCTGCCCACGTGTTCCCGCCCAAGAAGATGGCTCAGCGCACTAAGAAACACTTGCATTTATAGTATGGTCGGCCCAAGCAGTAGGATCAGTGCAATTAGCAAAGTGAGGTTAAGTGCGATTACTATCACTTGCTCGCATATTGCCCGAAAGGGAGCGATATGCATCGGAAAGAACGTGCGATTTCGAAAGGATGACCTTAAACACCCTCAATAAGACAACTTCTGCAATCTGTACTCGACTGTGCCAGATAGTATTATGAAGCCAATTTCTGGCAGTATAAATGTCAATCGCATATAAATGTATCCAAATTGCCCATCCCTGGTAAGATTGTGCCGGTAGTAGAAGGAGCAAATTCTGCCCAGCTTAATTTAAAGGATTTGGAGCAGCATCGCCTCGGCCTCACACATGGCTTCGATTGTAATTGTCGCACATATTGCGCTCGTTGGGAGATTCTCATCGTCTATTGATGCCGTACGAGCAGATGTTCGGTATAATCTGATAATGAATAATAAATCATTCATATGCAACTAGAATGCTCCGGTGCCGGAATTTAGTTCAGCAAATGCAGATAATACACCAACAAAGCTATTCCTTCCATCGGCTACAGTCTATGGTGCACCGTGCCGTTGAGGTATGAAAACACCTAAGATAAGCACGTTCCAAGTAGATTTGAGCATTTACGGTTAGTTATTGAGTCAACAATAGGTTGACGTTGGATTAATTAAATCAAAATCTTCACCTTGAACTTACGTTTGCCTGCCATTGGTCTGAAGGTATAATTAACTGTGTGTATGCTCATTGTACATATAACACAAGAATCATGAATCAAATCTCTTGTTCAGTGCATTATTTATGGTCGTGGATTGAACTATAGCCGCAAAATTTCCATAAATTGCACTTCCTTGTAATGTATTCGTATAGCTACATCAATGTACATTAAAATTGTTCAGAGTGCAAGACCAAAGGATTTATCACATTTGAATATTTTGGAAATGCCTTACTTAAAGAATTAGGATCAGCTATTAGCATTTGCATCAATTATGTCAGATAAAACGTTACTCCACTAAAGAAAACGTTACTCTTCAATACAGACAAACTCATGGATCCAACTCGCAAAAGACTTTCAGACAATTAATTTTAAAAGATTTGTAAAAACACTCTGCAAAATATATGCCGGAGGACAGCATACCCAGGACAGCAGAACGATACAAAAGCACATCAATTACAGAAGCTAATTCCACGCAACCTTTAGGGTGTGCTCAGGCATGAAAAAGCTGTCCCGGTTTTAGGCTGTATGCGTGTGTGTGTGTATGTGTGTGTGTCTGTTACGCAATTTAAGCTCAACAATAATTCACGCTCGTTTGACAGAAATAACAATATTAATAATATTAATAATCCAGCATCGCGCGCTCGACTGACGCTCGGGAATGGAATAAATAAACGAATGAAAAATAAACGCAACAAACAAGCTGCTGCCGGGGTACGGGTTCGGCACTCTTCTCTTCTGCACGCGCAGAATGGGAACTGTCGGTACAAAACATATTTTATGCCTACTGGGGGTGCCATCACTCCCCCAACTACTACCGCCGCAATCGAAGGGGTGACGCGGCACAAGTTATGATGTAGCAGGCCAGCGCAGCATCCACTGAGCATGTGTTTGCTGATGTGAAACCAGGCTTTTTCGAATCGCAGCAAAAACGCATCCGCAGAAAAGTTTGGCGTATTTGCGTGCGGATTGCTTGCGTTGCTTTCCCCTCTTAGGGGTGGGTGTTCGCTTTTTGCTACAACTGCGAGAGGAAAGGTGTGAATTTGCTAGTGCTATTTTGGATAATTAACCACACGTCGGAACAGACGCGATTGAACGGTATGTGGCCCGAACGAATCAAACGAATGAAACATCAAAGCGTTAGGGACAACCAGTTGCAATGAGAGGGGGATACTACTGATGAAGATAATTGCCATCCGATTTTTTTTTTTGTTATGCTTGCACCTGCAAACACACACACACTGTGACACACCGACGCAAATCGACAATCAAGCGTCAAAAGATGGATCGGCCGAAAGTGCACCAACGGTGATGGTGGTGGCCACTGGACAGCTGGTAGCATATTTGCACAAATTATACCGTCAATCCGGGCGCGGTAAATAAATACCCAAATGGGGAGGGAGAGAGGGACGAAATATTTGCCAATTTCAATTCGCCAGTCCTTTTCCACTGGCTGCTTGGGGTATACGGTGCAACGGTGGAATGATCGGATTATGCACAGGCATGACCTATGCAGGGTAGCATGAAATCAATGCATTTGCGGCACCGACACCTACGCAACGGGATGTTGCAGGGCCGGACGAAGCTTATAATTAATTAACGAACGTTTGCGTGTTCACGCTCCGACGCAGAAGATAACTGCGTGCGCTTGTGCTAGCCGCAAACGTTGGCGTAAGCAGTTGCATGGCATGCCTTTTTTTTTGGTGTGGTAGTTTTAACAACATGAGCGTACGGTATTTCACAACTGCACGACATCTCTGCAGTGTAGTCAACTAACTGAATAAAAAAAATAATAAAGCATCCTGCGATCGATTTTGGGAGTCGTGTGAACGCAAGCATGGTTTATCTTTTCCATCGCCATAATTCAATTACGGCCCGTCGCCGTATGCCTCATCTTGGACGCCAAGACAACGGACCACTGTGCACGGACGCCTGTAGCTGATACCAATACCCTAAAAGGACAAGCTAACCACGTTGTGAAATGGATCGCAAAGTAATTTATGGCTCGTGGCAAACGACTTGTTGCACTTGTTAAGCTTCATGGTGTGTGTGTGCGTGTTTTTTTTGTGATGTCCTCACGATAGTGATCATTGGAGGGTCATTATCTGGGATGAATATGAACATGCTAATGATGTCGCAAAAAAGTGGCGATAAAAACATGACTTCAAGCGCTGGATAAATAAAAAAGCGAAATGAAGCGAATTAATTGACCGGTCGATGTATATTTCAGTACACCAGTCTGTGCTTGTATCAAGGGAGCACTAAAAACTATTAAAGTGTATTCTCCAAACAGTCGACCTAATCAGCTAATGGTTAGATAATTATTCTCCAAAAATAACTCAAAGTAAACCCCAAATAACGAAGCAGCTACAAAAGCGAACACACTTCATAACGGATGCTAATACTTTTCTTTCAAATTTATATCTTCGTTGCCCAGCCGCAGGGCAAAAAAAAAGCACACACAAAAAACCAGATCCCATAACCGCAACATTCCCATCGAGGTTACACACAGCACACGGTGTGGTACACGGGAAAGGTTTGGAATAAAAAATATTCTATTTCCCTCGGTTATGCGTCACACTGTGTTTTTTTTCAACCTCCCATTACCGAAAGTGCTACACCCTCCCAAATTGGTCACAGATAAACCGAGCGTGCCCGGGCGGTGCCGAAGCTACAGGTGAACGCCGGAAAGTGCCAATTCCGCCCCACAAACCATTGCCTTCTTTGGACCCCCCTTATACTCACTGACGCCCGGGACGGAACCGGGAGCCATTTTCATTTAGAATGTCATTTTGTCAAGCTTTTTTATTCGCTCCTCCTTCTCCACCGCCCAAAGCAGGAAGGGCTACGGCCACGGGAGTCCAAAGGCGAATCCGTTATCATGAATTAGAAACGAGACGCGACTGTCACTACCGACTGTCACACACCCACAGACGATTCGGTATTTCGGGCCCAACGAAAGGATGTTGGTCGGTTAGGTCGGTCGATAGCGCAAAGGCAGCGGTATGTGATTTTTATGCCGCCGAAGGCCACGATTAGGCAACGAGCGTTGCTGCCCGTTCCGGCTGATGTGTGCTGGCTGAGATCGTTTCTCGTTTCTCTGCAGCGGCTCTATAGATAGGTACCGCTCGAACACAGCTCAATGTAAGACGTGTGTGGCGCGCGATTTGCGCGAGCGTCTGTCACATGGCACACGGGGCAGACGTGATAAAAAATTAATAACCTACAGAGAAAATCCATTTTCACGCGATATTAACTGGGGTTTGGTTTGGGTTAGCGAGGAGCGCCCGTGCAGTCGACAGCATCTTTACGCATCGGAATCTCGGTATCTGGCAATTCGATTTTCTTGTGCGAGTGATGGCGCACGAGTGATGGCGGTTGAGGTTTGCAAGGGTTAGCGCAGAAGGAAGATGGGAGATGTAACGGGGATTGATTTTCCATTTCGGGTGCGAACGAATGCGATCGCATGCGAAGGTGTCGTGCCGTGTTCATCCGTTCCACACCTGTGACGAATGGATTTCCATTTAGTGGGGGCTTTCGGGGACAAAGAAAGATGGCCACACCGTACCGTGAGTGGCGTGTCCTTCCTCCTCAAATGCGCGGTAGTGAAAGTGTTATTCGGAGGGCATATGGGGTATGTTTTTTTTTGCTCTCATTCTCTACCTTCTTCTCGTTTGGTACCATCCTGGCGCGAATGTACCAAAAAAAAGGAAACATGCTTTCCCCCGTCAGATATATTGGATGCCGCAAGGCCGTTTCCGGTGATGTACGCCGTGCGTTCGCCAAAACGACAGCAAAAGCAACGACAAACGTGGTCGCACGGTCAGGGCGATGCTTATTTCGCAAACCCATTTCCAGCAACCGAATCGCTGTTTGCCGACGGGCGAAGCTGCACAACCCTACCGAAACGGGCGTAAGGCGAAAACGTTCCCACCGCCCAACCAGCGAGCGGGAAAAGCGTACTCCCCGTTTTCGAAAGCCATCTGTTTTGTCGATTTATTTCGGTGTGCTGTTAAAGGGCTCGTTGGGTGGATGCTGCCGAACGTCTCGTAAATTTTTCTGTGCTTGCTTGCTTCATCCAGAGAGGGAAAACTGGTCGGCCAAGCAAGGGAAGCTCTGTAAAGGAATCCAGCACCACCAAAGGATGGTCGTCTGGCGGTGGTATGTCCTATTACCGACATTTTCATACATTCGTTGCGCTGTGTTCGCTTGAGGAGGTATTCGCTTCGAATGCACGAAACAGCACACGCATTTGCAAGTGGAGGACCATGCGGATGGTCGGGTGAACAGCGTTCGGGAGAGGCAGGGGACACGAGGGCACGAAAAGGGATCGCTCCGCGCGCATAGGTAGCACGAGACGGAGATCATAAAGGGAGATTTATCTTTTTTCTCACCACCCAGGACCGGAACCCGGCGTATAGTGAACGGAGCCGCATAGAGCGCTGTAACGATGTTTTGTGTGTTGTTTTTCGGTCTTTATTCGCCCGTAGGTGTAACGCAGAAAGGTTCTTACAGTTTTTTTTTTTTCAAACAAGGTGGATTAAGCTGGGGATTTTTTTTATTGATAGCTCTGGGCATAGATTGGATTATCGTTCAAAGAGCGTATGGATTATTGTTGGTTTTGGGTAAGGACGGCTTAGAAATGATATTTTGATGCACTTGTTCAAATTTGCATTGTTATTTGCCGATTACATTGATTAACATTCCATTTCTAGCTCTTTATAATCCTGCACGATCATTTCTATGCTTGTCTAACAAGGCCATTTCTGGTTGCCGGTACCTTGTTAACGGTGGATCGCAATGTCCACCATACGATGTTTGAATGTTGCTCCTGCCGATGCTAATTCTCATGTACTAATTTTACACGCAGCAACATGGTCGGAACAAAATAAAACTGATGTAAAGCATGTCGATATTATCTCAAACTTTCCTCAATATAGTCTTTTCCATCCCGTATTCCCCCCTAAGTATAGTCGAGATCGTATCGTATGTTTAACAGGATTGCATCTTCCAGATGTCGCCAGAACCAGAACAGACACTCTTTATGTCCAAGAAGAAGGTGCGTGAATGAGCGTGTGACGACATTCTGGTGACTATCTTTTTGAGCATTGCATGTTTTATCATACAAACTGACAGCAAAACGCTTTAAATTGCTTGCTTCAGTACATTGGTTTTGGAGTTAACCATGAGTTTATTCACACAATTGTCAGACAGCTGAACTATAAGCAAAAATATAACGAAATCAATGATCTCGTCTGTAAAAAAAACTGGTCAAAATTAAGACTTTTGAAGCAATTTAAACTCTTGCTGTGAAGCTGATTGCTTGTTGTCTCTATTATCGATGATTGCCACTGGAAGAAACGACATCATCATTATTACATCATCATCAGCCGAATAGATACAATCGTTATCCACTGGCAAATGCAACACAACGTAAGACAAGTTTAAACACGCATTCAAACACGCTAGCCAACATCAAACCAGGTAGCAAGCTGTTGAGTTTCCTTTTTTTCGTCCAAATTTTCCCAACCATACCCGGAAGCTTTCTGGAAGCGCCATAAAAGTAGGGCAAAAGTTTTGTTCTAGTTTTGGGGCAAATTTAGGGACTAGACTCTATATTCCGTGGTCTGACTTTTCGTAGAACCACCGTAAAGCACTAATGATGGCGATGAAGGTTGCTGCTGCCGCTGGCGACCAACAGCCTGGGGATAGTGCTGAGTGGAAAAGGTGCTTCCATTGTTGAAATACATTTGCTCAATCTATATGGCAATGAAAATTGAAGCCATGCATGCACTGCTGTGTGTGTGTGTGTGCTTGGCGCAGCCTCATACCTCATCCTCTTCGTCACATCCGCACACCGGCACTCTAGCCCGGCACCACCCCAGTGGATGGGCGAAAACAAGTGTCCATATTTCATCAACCACACAATTTCCATCGCGCAGCACAATTTAGTAAAACCTCATTTCGGAGCTTTACGGAACGATCTGTAGCAGAACGAAAGAGAGAGAGAGAGAGAGAGAGAGAGAGAGAGAGAGAGAGAGCGCACGCGAGAGAGAGAGAAAAAGTACTTGATTCAGTTTAACTTTCCAGTTCAGGAAAGGAAGGGCAGGAAATGAGGGCAGACACAAGAAACTCGCTGGACCAAAGGAAAATATGGATAAACTTTTACCTCACCGGCCAGCTTCTCCTGCCCACACACTCGCTAACTGCCTTGCCGATCTGCTCACCACAGTACCACCCGCTGCCCTTCTCCACCCATCTTTGATGAGGAACTTTTCGCTCTCAGTTAAAACTCTTATACCAGCTCCCCGCGTCCCTCATCGCCCCTTACCGTCCCTTTTTCTCACAAACGGGCAGCACAAGGCAGGATGGATGGCAGCAAGGGTAATGTATTTACAAAATGTATGACCCTCGTTTGTGCAATTCATGGCAGCATGGTGGCTGCGGCCGGTCCGCCAACGTGCCCGTGTCCACCCCTTGGGAGTTTGTTTGCAAGAGTTGCCGTGCGCTGCGCAATAAAACAGTGATGCATCTTTGTGCAAGGGGAACAAGCGAGCGCGCTCGGCTCTGCAGCGGGATTATAATCTCGTTCGTTTCCCAATTTTTGGTTCCACTGGTTTACCGGTTGTGGTGGTTCCCAGGGAGGGGAGGAGGGTAATGTTTTTTTCGCCGTTCCCGAACTTGAGGTTAAAAGGATTCTTTCCGGGAGCTTTCTGTAGTCCTTTTTTCCCCACCAGCAATTCGTTGCACTTTCTTCTTGCGGTTCTCTCTCGCTCGCGTTGGCTGCATTTCAATCGATCCGGTATGCCAGAGTGCGGTGAAGTGCTTCACCTACTGCAATACTTTTCCACCGGACACCGACGCCGTCCGGCACACACACACACACACACACACAAGCCAGTCACCAAGCAAGCGGTTGAAACGAAACGAGTTCCATCACCCAAATGCGACAAATAAGCTGCTTTGGGCAATTTTGAGACTAGCGCGAGGACGGCGTTACGGTTATCGATGGAGATGCAATTTTAAACCCGCTTTGCCGTAGGGCATCCTCGTATCGCTACTTTTTTTTTATTCCCATTTGGTCCTTGTATGTGCTGCTGTGGTCCACGAGTGGTCCGAAAAATAAGCTCCTTTGATCCCACCGCACATATGGTAGCGAGCGGAAAATCGAGTGCGCCGATTGCTTGCAAAATTGCGATAGCAGGGAGCAAGACGACGCTTCATTGCATAGGAATTGCGCCATAAAAGAGGATTCAGTGCGCTTAGTGGGTAATCGGGGAGGAAATGTTGCGAAACGTTTTGGCGCCACTCAAAAACTGCCGAACTCCCAAACTGCCGGGGCATTGAAAAAAGGATTTTAATTGAATTCTTCATTGCTTTGAATAATCGCTACGGAAGCGAAAGCGCAGTTAATTGTTTTGACTGATTTCAATCATTAGTTCAAGTGTTTACCATAACGGTGTGTTTTATTTTTTTTAACACCAAAAACAAGGGCAAAGAAAGCTCCAGCTTTCTCAACCAGTTTCATACCGGCAGCGTTTCTCCTTTTTTCCACCCTCAAACCACTTCAAGTGAAGGCGGGAAATGGGTTGTCGGTGGCCGTAGCCCATCTCGCCAAACCATTCCTGGGCGCGGAAGTGAATCGCTCAGAAAATCGTCCTTCTATCGTTCAGAATTAATTATGCTGAAGCATTGTTTTCGGTTGAAGTAGGTAGTTCAGCCAAACAAAAATATCCGGAAGATCTTCGGAAGGTTGTTACTGCCATTGCTGTTGCTGACGTACAGTGTAAAGAGTGTGGGTAAGTATTTCAAGCCTCCGGTCTGTGCTCAAAGTTTGACGGATTAAGGGCGAGATTTGTATGAGCAAAAGAAAGCTGGAAAATAGTATTTACCAGGAAGCTTCATTCTGGGGCATTCAAATTTCTATGGATAAGTTTAGATATTGCTAAACCAGCCAAGAATTAGGAGTAGTTTGGAACGGTACATTAAAAGGTATTGTAAAAGTAAAGTGTTATTTATTACCGCAAAAATGCTATAAATAAAATAAATATTCCTCCGGCTGACTAAGAAAGGGAAGCCTAAAACGCCTTTTCCTAGCAGCTTGTCACTTTCAGTGAATTTTGTGACAACTCGCTAACGATTTAAACACTTGAAAGTTAGACGTACTTATCATATGGTAGCCCACGCAGCAACAAAAAAAACGTTCCTTTTCATTGCATAACCGCAACAGCAAACAGAAAGTGAGCTCGTATGCACACCATATCGCACACAATTGCAAAGACACAGCGATAAACAAAACAAAAAACGCCATGTATTATACACAGCAACATAGGAGCAAGCTGAAGAAAAGAACAGCATCTTACCGCAAGCGTTCTCTTCTGTGCGGTGGCACACCCTTAACCAACAATACCAACGCGGTACAAAAATAGTCCAACACCGTTGCTACCGGCAGCCACCACGACGGACGAACAAGTGTTTTCCGCTCGAATGAAGCCTTTTTCTTTGTCCTCGCCCCCCTAGTGGTCGTCGCTAGTCGCATAAGGGGAGGGGGTTAAAGGAGATTTGCCTTGGTGGGGCAGAAAGCTGAGCGGGGAGGCCACTTCACCGTCATCGTTTTCCGGGTCTGAGGTGAAAATTTCACAACAGCATCTTTGCTCTAGAAAACAGCAAAAAAGCAAAAGGAAAGCTCGTCCATCACTCACGTACGCGTTTGTTGACATTGGCGCGTGCGATCGAGCTACTCGACCGTTATGGGCGGAGGACAACATGACGGGCAAACAGCACAACGGGTGGGGGGCTGAGCAAACGATGCTCGATTGCGAAGTCGATTGCACGAGAACGGATCGTTGCAACCGGGAGAAGAACAGCACCTTACAACGTACGATACACAACGCAACCCTTACAAACCAGGCCACTATAGGGGAACTACATGTGCAACACACACACACACACACACACATACAGAAACACACCACTAGTGGTGCGTAGTTGTGGATAATCTGTCTTGATCATTTCCGGCAATTAATCGAAAAAGGAAGAAAAGCCTAGAAAAGATGCCCGGAAGTGAAGCAGATGGGGATGTTCGTGGTCGAGAGTAATCAAGCACAAGCTATCCATACGTCTGTAGCTCAATGACAATGTATGTGTATGTCGGTGTGTCTGCGTGTGTGTGTGTTTGTTTGAGTGTCTGCCGTCTGCTGGACGTTACAGCTAATGGCAATCTTCCCGTTTTTTGCGCGATAAACGAACGCACCCGGCTTGGGACGAGTCACGAACTGATAATAATTAAAATTAAGTAATTATACTTTTCATTCCCGGCGTCCCTCTTCGCGCCTCGGCACGATCCCACCCCGCGCCGGCAGTTTGCGTTTGTGAAAGTTGTTCGCAGCACACTCGTGCTCTCTCTTTCCACCCAGCGCCAGTTGATTCGGGTTCCGGTAGAGTGTGGTTTTGCGGTGTTGGCGGTGGTTAACATTTGTAAAGTTTTCTCGAGGATTACTGTGTTTTTGTTTTTTTTTGCTACCACTGGCAACGGTTTTTACAGTTTCTTGCCGGCAAACATTTTGACTTTACTCCACCAGCTCACCTTAATGACATTTCTCAAAATGGTGGTAGTTCACCACACTGCCACCCACACACCGTTGCTACGGTTCTTACGAATACTGCTGGTCACTGCTGGGTGACTGGTAGATGGGTGGGTGTTCCAGCTTTTTTTTTCTTCTTGAGGGGAAACATTCAACCGAAACGGACATAAATCATTCGTTGTTCGGCTGCCGCCTTCCGGCTCGACGAAGAAACTCGAGAAGATGGTGGAAGGCAGGGGGAAAACTTTTCTTCTATCATTTGCTGCGATATAATGTGACAACGTCGTGTACTTGCTGGCAGCGGCACAGCGCTACCAAACGTGACCGAGAACAGCGAACTGACCCCGTGGGCAGGAAACGGGACTTTGTGAGGCCTGCTGAAATGTAAACCACGGTATGCATCCACTAACCGCCGATGAATGATGGCACGCGAAGGAAACGGTCGGTAGTACGGGGGCAGCAGTATATGGTGCGGTCGATTTTTCACTCCGATTTGATTACGGAAAAGCCGTCGGAAAGATGGACCGTACCAAGTTGATGTAGCAATTTTGTGCAAACGGTGCTCCTTTTTGGAGGCCGAAACCCTTCGGTGCCGGTACGAAGCAATTTACGAGCCTCATTTTCGACGGCAGTGTAGCACCAATTGTTACGCGCGCTGGTGTCGGACGTTCGCTCTGGTCGGAATTTCCCAAGAAGGTGGGGTTTTTGCTGTACAGCCCCCGAAGTCAAAAAAGGGACGATGGAATAAAAACATAAAAATCGATTTCGATCGAATTAGAGACGACTATTTTCCCGTTGGCCGAATGGTTTGAACCCACGAAAAAAGGGTCATATTTGCCTTGCCAATGAAGCGGAAGCGTGGAAGGACACGCGCTGCGCGGTAACGGTACGGCGCAAAACCATGAAGAAAGGTTAACGGGCGGTGAGTGTTCTGGATTGCTTTTCATGACTACATTTTCTCACAGTGTGCGTGTGTGTGTGTCTTTTATGTGTAGTGTTTGTTCTCTGCCGGAATCGCACGCACACAACCACTCACCTACATATAGCAGCTCGTTCCCGCGCACGTACCTGCATGAAAAGGACAAATGTGGCGCGAGCCACCTAGGTCAGAGGTCAAATAAAAATAAACAGCCCCATCGGAGGGAGGAACTCGTTCAAGGAAATAATTCCTGGTAGGTAGCTTCGCCTGACGTCGGTGAGCTGAAACACGCAAGTGCTTTTCCGCCTCACACGGCTGGCCGTACGCCGCACGTACGCCAAGGCGTACGGCCACAGCACAGTGGTGGCCCCTTGTGTACAATGTATTCCACGAGAAGTTCTTGTTTGAATTGAGCAAGAACAATGTTTATGTGTAAGCCGGGTCACAGACGAACGGGTTTCAGGAAGCGGTGGCTCTTTCTTTTTCCTTTCTACAAGAATAACTGCGTTGCAGGCTCACGAACGTACTTTCGGTTGGAAAAGTGGCAGCCCTGCGATGGATGTCGTGGACTGTACACTGCTGCCGTTAGATGTAGTAAGCTTACTTACAGAGTCAATTGTTACGGCATTCTGTTGTTCAGAAGCGCGTGCTTGTTGATTTGCTCGCAGAAATAAATAAAGCTTTTGATGCGTGATATTTAAAACAAACGGGTGGTGATATTTATAAATTTAAGAATTTAAGAAAAAAGTTATAGTTAGAATAAAAATATAGCATGAAAATGTAGAGCAACACATGCTGCAAACATGTCACTAACAGTAATTTATGTCAAACCAGGACAACATGGTCCTAATTCAAAGTAGAAAATGATTTTTGCCGACATTTAGAACTTGTTTCACATGAAAATCGTACATGATATGAGAGCTAACAACACATTAAACAAGAAAAAAAATCCCTAACTTCATTTTAATGTAAAGACTTAATATAATTTTATAATAACTGGCCAATCCTTTGGACATTTTTTTGTGTTGAGTACCTTTAGTGCTAAATATACACTTAACAATGCATTTCTTTTAGCAAAATATAGAAAGCTTTTGATCTACATATTTCTCACTTTATTATATTAGCCCATATTGGACGGGCCTTTGGATAACGTTCCCTGTATAATGCATAAAAAAAGTAATCGAAATATTATGAGCTTATGAAAATATTTAGTAAGTAAATAGTTTGCTAACACGGCCTAAACCTACAACAATTTAAGTCCAAACCAATATTTTCAACTCAAATATTTAAATCGTGTTCAAGGGATAAATACTTTGTCAAACATCATTTTAATCTGATGCATAAAAGCCAGCTTAACTGAGAGTATAGCCGGGTTAAGGTGAAATATAAAACGAAAAAAAAAAACCTTCAGCTACTTAGTATATCGTGAATACAAGAGAAAGGCCAATAAAATGACTAAAAGTCCATATTCAAATACAAAAAAAAACAAAAGTCAGTTAGCCTTTGTCTAATTTTTTCAATCAGGCCGCATCGTGTGTGTTTAGAACATAATTAAAAATTTCATTAAAATGAACCCACACCTGAGGTGGCAGCCTCGGCACGGATTATTGCTTTTACCGAAACGTCCCAGTGCACTTTGATGATCAATCAACGGGAGGGAACAGATGAGAACACAGCGAAATTGCTTTAATTCTCCAATAATCCACATCGGCATCATCAAAGACGTGAGGGCTTGGGTATATGCGAAGCAACCTTCCATGCATCAACACGCAGTATGTTCCAGCACAGAATCCGGAACTGGACGAAGATCGCCTACACAATTTGCCTTCCCAGTATAGGTTATAAAAGTCTTCATACATCAGCGAGATCCCATGCAAAAATGGTCGAAAGAACCTCTCCTGAACAATGGCTTTACTTGCATGATGAGACCTGTCAAAAGGCATTTTCTAAAACGGGTCAAGGTTTTTGTGTTCCTGAGCTGCACAGCAACAAAAAAAAATACCCTGCCTCGTTCGATTCGACTTTTATCCTTGTTTTATCATCGATGATGACGATCCTGCCGACAATGGCCCTGTGCTCCCCGTGGATATATGCGCCGTTGCGATAAATCAGTACATTATTGCTCTGGCCCAACGTATGCGGTACATGCGTCTGTATATGTACAGTTACCAAAAGTCCGTAAACCTCCAAACGGACCAAACACACACACACACACACACACACACACACACACACGCCAAAGGACGGAGCAATGGAAAATGGTTTTTGGAATTGAAAATAAAGTAGCCCACCCATATTCGCATCCCATCCCCGTTGACAGTTGATTGCGTTGTTTACGAGTTGGTTCCGAACCGAATGGTTTGTCGACTTGGCTCACCGGATGTTATTTGGGATCGGCCAGAGCGGATACCATGTGTGTGTGCGTGTGAGTGCCCGTTCTCTCGAAAGCCCCATGGATTAGAGGAGGAGGAGAAAAGGAAATGCTTATGATAATCATAAACGGTTTCGAAATTGATTCAGATGCACTTCAAAGCTATCAAATGATGTTATCATCGTATCTTGTTGCCTCTGCCCTCCGGGGCCATTAGGGACTGGTGAGGGTATGCATGTGTAAGCATAGCGCAAGGGGCCATGTTTGTTTTCACCGTTTTGTTTTTATGTGAAATGTATCCGATAGATTTGTTTTTCGTGTATTCCGCATAATGTATCGTACACAAGGAAGCTCAACGTGCACATCTTGTGATTAAAAAAAAAACTAAAGGCAATATCATTTGTTATCTCAGTTGGTATATAGATATAAATTTCTATAAATATTCAATTCATGCAGTGTTAATAGATTTTTTGTAAAAATATTTACAAAATGGTCTTTTTTAAAAACTCTACTTCGAAAACATGTTCAGTCTGCCTTACGAATGCTTTGCAGAACTATTCCATGCTATGCACTATACTCTACACCATTCCTAGAAATCAACCCTACTTTCCATAACCAAGCCCAAAAGGTAAGGCATCCCAAGATCACCTGCAGAATGCGCACTATGCAGCTCGTTCCTTCTTTTTTTTTCCTCGTTCGATAAAATAAGTAGCATAAACTGGTAAATCCGTTGCAGTCACGCCCGGCTTTGCCAGCAGCTCAGCTCAGCTTAGCAACGGTGTGCTAAAGGGCTGCAGCAGCATACGGGCTTTATTTGAACATTCGCAACCCAACCCAAAAGCCCGTTAAACCCCGCCGAGCGCTTGCCAATGCGCATGTTGCGACTGCTGTTGATGCTGGTGCTGCTGCACACTTCCGGCCAAGGTAGCACCGTTGGGGCGTAGTGAAATTCCATAAATTATTCAAACTAATTTATTTTGGAGCAACATTTTTGTCCAACTTCTTCTTCCTCCTGTCGTCGTCTGCTCGCCCAACCCCGCGGCGGCTACCCCTTAAGTATGCCGCTAGGAAGCTACCGGCGACGAGCCAAAGTTCCCGAGGTACAATATTGAATTTCATTCTGGCGAAGAATTGTGAAATTCCGATTCTCTGTACACCACCCAACAACCCCATCGTGATCCCATGGGAGAGTGAGATAAAGAGGTTAAGGGAGTGTGTGTATGGTTGAGAGAGAAAGAAGGTATGAGCCGCAGCATCAGTATGCTGGAGCAGCACGCCACCAATAAAGCAACATTCGCACATGGCGTAACATGAGTTGTATTTAAAAGCCTGACTACCTTTGTGCCAAGCAATCACTTGTCAGGGAAGTTCGGCGAAATCATTACCTTGTGCGAGTTGTGCGAATCAAATTTGGCACGAAAGAGAACTCCGGTAAGAGCAAATAACTTTTGCCTTTAGAAAAGTTGGTAGCATCCTCTCAGTGTGCACAGCACAGCAGAAGCTTCTTAGCTTCAGCATAATTCCACGGTTTTCGAGCATCCCCGATTCGTGGATGATAAAACACATTTCCGATCGCAAACACTGAAGCGCAGGAAAATGGATAATTTTACCAAGCTGCAGCACGGTGTGGATTGGAAAATGTGAAAAAAGAGCGAGATAGAAGGAAAGAACTACATAACACATCGGTATCCCGCAATTGCAGTTTTATCTACTTTGTTCGAACACGGAACCAGTTGCATGAACCCCCCCCCCCCCCTTTCACGAACACACTGCACTTTGACTCGAAAGCATGATAAATTGGTGACTTTCCACTTTTTGTGCTTTTTTTCTCCATTTCGCTGCTTTTCTTCTTCTGCTCCTCACATCTAATTTATGTGATACGCATCCTCCCGGCCGAAGCTCATTCGTTCGTCGCCTGCAGCGAGATAAACTGTTTGCATAGAACAGAGCACAAATGGATAAAAATAGATCCACGCGAAAATGCATGTCCGACGGTTGGCGTACAACGAAAACGGGCAACAAGAGGAATCAAATTCATCATGAGCATAGAAAAAACGCACGCACACATCTCTTTGGGCCAGCAAAGCGTAAACATTAAATTGGATTCCTCATGACAAATTGGGGAAAATTTTTAATGGATTTTGCTCGTCGTCTACTGCCCGCGCCCAAACCCCATCGTATTTTTTTTTGCCCTGAATTTTACACATTTTGACCATCTTCTTTCGCGCTCGCTTCGGATAAATTTACTCCCATTTAGGGCGTGCACAATTCGTCGAAAAAAAAACCCACCTTCCTACCTATGGATGGGCCATCATCCTTTACTTGGGCAAAGTTTTGTACACACCTCACGCGCACTCAGCCATCCCCCTCATCCAATCCCCGTAAATAAATAAGTGATAAGTAGCGCATTATCGCAGTAAGTAAGCGGCAAGGCAAGTAGCAAACCCAGCCTCCGCCGCTAAAAATGCCACTCTCCGTGCCGTTCGGCCGAAACAACAACTCGACTTATTAGACTCCTGCTTTTATTTTTACCCGAGCGTACGCGAAACTTTTCAATACACCAGCCCGCCGCCTGCTGCTCGGTTGATGGTTGATGGCTGCAGCGAGAGATGGGGGTTTACTTTCCACTTTCCACGCCCAATGGCCCGCTCCGTCGGCTTGACCGTGTCTTGGCCCGATGAAGCCATTTAGCCGACCGGTGGCTTCAGCGGAGCGGAAATAATTCAATTAGCGTACGGACTACTCCCCATCCCACAGCGGAACACAGTTTACACGAGTGACAATTACGAACGAGCTCGGCACAGCGCGACCAATGGTGGCTCAGAAAACGCTGTAAAGCGGGCACCCACGTCCGGCGAGATCTCGGAACGGAAGGGGAATCGAATTGTTCGACCAGACCAAGTCGATTGCACGATTACGGCCACCGGTTTTATCGACACTGTCGTTTGCTTAACCGCTGATAGATTGTGCGCGGTTGCTGACTTTTCTTTTCACCATTCGCTCAGAGGGGGTTGTTTTTTTTTTGTTCGATCGATCGAAAAATAAACTATTCTACTGCCCTCCCGATCGGTCTTGGGGAGGGAAAGTGTCCTGCCGGCTGATTGGTTTTTAAATGTCGTCCACGATAAGTCACGCGTTCTGTGGAGCAACCAATCGTTCCGTGTATTCCGTGTCGTTCTGCTCACAGCATATTATCATTTGTCGGCAACCCTGCTGTGCTGCGGTCGGAATGGGTTTTGCGATTAGGTTTGACAGGACCAGACGCACACACCCATACACGCACCCACATATACAACGAATGGGAAAGAAATCGGTGAAGCTGCACTGGACACGTACGCATAACACTATTCGATACCTGACTGCCGGTGGCGTGGAAGCAAACCGAAACAAAAAAACAAACTTTCCCAACCGCCCGGACGTCCGGTACGAGCGTTGGGTGGATCATCGGTGCACGGGAAACGGGGTCGCCCTGTAATAGCTTACCCGTAACAACACATGTCGTGTTGGAGCAAATTCCCTCAAGGTATGCGTTCTTCTTGCCGTGCCCGTCTCCTGCCTCCTTTGCCATCGTTCGAGTTTCCCCCCAGCGGGAAGCCCTTTTTTGATACACCCTTTTTCAATGAACGTCACTTCAAGATGGACCCTTTCGGGTGTAGAACTAGAGCCTTTTGGCCTGAAATAAAGCGAAGCGAAAAGCAACCACCATACGGCACGATGCTTTCGCAACTGGGGTTGTTGCAATAGATTAACATTATCGTTAGGTGCCACCAGGGTGACTAGGGGCACGCGTGTGGTCAATGTCATTTGTGATCCTTTCGGGCACTAAAGATGACAGAATAGCGAATACAAACGGTATAGTATAGCTTGATACTTTAATTTATTACGATTCTACATGTAGCCCTATTGTATGCTGGCATTTTAGATGGTTTCTTCGGTTGCGCAGCGCAAGTAAGCGCTATCGAAATGCTTACGTCAATGGAGCTGTTATAAATATTGTGTGCGCAGCTAAACGTTCTATAAATACCCCACCACCATTTTTTGGTTCGAGCGATTGACAAATTTTCCAGGAAATTCTTTTCAATGAGTTCACCTCAGTGAATTTCAATGAATTCGTACGAATTCATATCAAACTGCAGCGTGTGTTTATTTTCCTCCGCAAAACCAGGATTTTGTACCGCTTCAACGTGTAATGCAAACACTGCCACAATCTCTCGCTTTTTCCCTCCCACTGTCTCTCTCTCTCGCTTTCTCTTTACTCCACCAATCAAGGTGCGGTTCCATGCGGACATTCCACTGGATGGTAAATGTTTGGCCTCGGTATGTTCGTATGGCCAACGGATCGATAATTCACAAAGCCCCACCGAACCCGTCGTCGTCCCGGACAGGCTTGGGAAGCTCGGTTGCACAGTTTTTGGGACGTGTTTTCCAATTTGCACTAGTACCTGGGAAGAAATGGCGCAATCCATCGCGTACCCTGTTCGATAATACGTAAATCAGAAGCCATAGCCATAGAACGGTTCGATTTAGTTGAGCTCAGGGGGAAAGAAGGCGCCGGCGACAGAATGGATTTCATTTTCATTCTATCAGGCACGATGTTGCACGGTATGTAAAAAGCGAAACAACCTAACCCCACACACACACACACACACACACACACACTCACACACAGACATTACAAAACACGTATGATTAATTGAATTTACATATTAAACCACCAAATCTGCACTACATTCCCGCTTTCATCGTCATACCTTTCCCCGTGCTGTACCCGTTTCTCCGGTTGAAGATTTTCCATTTCAATTTGCTACTACAGCATCGGTTGTCTAGCTTGTTGCCCGGCCATCAGCAGCACTAGTGCCGCCACCACCAGCCCCCTCAAAATAGAAAAAGATGCATCGGTTTGCTCCTGCCACCGAAGAAGAAGCCAACCGAGCGCGGTGGGCACTACTCCCAGCTCTACCGGACCATTACCGTCGATGCCCAGGGCGGCGTCCGAACGTTATTCGCTTATGTAAATGACTTTCATTTCAGCAAAAAGCACACGTAATCTTCCAATGAATCTTGCATCGGGCAACGGCCATCGGCCAATACGGTTGCAGTCATCACCCGGGGATGCCGGAGAATGGTTCAAACCACTCCAAAAACGAGTATGTGTGTGGGTGTGTGTTGTAAGGCACACAAACGGTACGACCGAATGTTCCATTACGCTCTATGCGAGAATCGGTAGAACTATAATCGCTTTTTTATGTTGCCTTTTCATAGGGGTAAATTAACGTTCGCTTCGGTTGCTCTATTTACCGTTCGCTTCGCTAGTCGTAGAAGGAAAGTCGTCCAGGCTGCTGCTGCTGCTGCTGTTGCTCCCACCCGGTAGGACCAGCTTCCATTTACTGGTTCCGGGGGTTGAGTTTTGGAAGTAAATTTGTTTATACAGCAGCCGGTACCAGGGGGCGGTTCATGGTGTGCCGGATGTGGCGAGGCAACTCGGGCCGGAGCGCAAACATGTCGCACAGCCATTAAGAACACTAATCGTGGTCGAGGAAGGGAGCGCAAAGAGCGCTCGCTCATTGCAGAAGCCATATCCGTTCGAAATCCTGGGAGGTCATTAGTGGCGAATGGTGCCAAGGTTTACACACACACACACACACCGTCCGAGGGGTGTTTATGAATATTGATTTTCTCGCACCTCGTGAGTATCGTGTTACCGGCGATAACACGGCTACTTGCCGTCGAACGAGGCTGACTGTTTCTTCGGTCGGTTTCAGATCGTTCGAACTGCGCCCTACTGCGGGGCGTCCGGAGGGGCCAAAGGTTTAAAGTGCAACCAGCACCATCACCAACAACAGCGATGCGCCCGAACCTGGCAGATGGCTTATCCGTGTACCGAGCGGGCCAATAATGGTTTGCTATTTATTCTCCCTTTTTCCCGATTATCCTTATTTATGTTGAGATTTTCCGAACCTCTTATCAAACCTATCCCACCTCCGTAACCCCCATTGGGCGCCTCGGCACACCGCAACGAGATGGGGACTTCTGATTTTGTCGACACCGGGAGGGCGTTCAACGGTCAGATGATATTATTTACATAAAATGGGATATAAATTAAGCTTAGTTTATTGGGAAAAGAGTTCGACGCAACACGCGCCCGTACGGGTGCCGTCGAGATGGGACTTACGAGATTTGCCTGCGAAAAGGGATTCAGCGTGCAGGCCTGATCCTATTATCCTTTCACTGTGTAGATCTGGATGGCCTCTTTGGGGCAGGTTTCCCTCTTTTTTTCTAGTATCTCACACCCTTACACACCCTGCGTTGGTCTGCGTTAAGGTAAACCGGAAGTCTAAAACAACTGGTGAACCAAAGTCTTAAATCATACACACCCGGCCCCCGGCGACAGGGAGGGGAGGAAGCGACGACTGTTTTATTGCCACCCGCCTTCCGAGGGGTTTTCCGAGGGAGCTTTGGGGTATTAGTTGGTTTACTTTCACGGCTCGCCAGCACCGGCCATTGATGGTCCATTAGCAACATCAATCAACTTTGTTTGCTGGCTGGAACCGAACCGGCCGAGGAAGGTTGTTTGGGAGCTGGGACCCCAAACGGCCAAAGAAGGAGGAGACGAGAAAGCTTCGCGACAAAAGCACGCACCCTCCCGCCGGCGATTGTGTTGTAGAAAAATGTGTCTCTGCCGTTGCAGGTTTAGCGCTGTGCTTAACCTTCACCCAATCCACCCCAAGCGACCAAGCAATAAAGTACGCCCCTTTACGCGAAGCAGAAAAGGGACACAGAAGGGAGGAAAAAATGAAAACTAGCCAATCCAGTTTCGCCCGAGATTTTAATCAGTGATGTGACGCTAGAGCTTATCTGATCTGGTGGTGGTGGTGGTGGTTTTGAGAGGCTAAGTCCCTCTTCCCAAAACAAAAAAAGGCTTGCCCGACTAAAAGGGATAAAAAGTGTGCACGGTGGAAGAAAATAAATCAGTCACTCAAAGTTTTGACTTTCTTGTTTGCTTGTTTTTTTGTTGGTTTTGCTTTCGAAAACTTATTTTTTCACTTTTAGACCAACATTTTCGTGACCGGAAAAACGACCGAGCTGACCCTTGCGATGAAGAAAGAAAGGCCATACTGAGGGCGCCTCCGCCATCCTTCACGCATTCAAGGCACGGTTTTGACAGAGTGTCGTCTGTGGCTGTTGTTTCTTCGTCTAAAAATTCTAAACACCAGCCCCCCCCCCCCCTGCTTGAGTGTTAGGGCAAAGAAAGTGAGAAGAAAGTCACACCAAAAAAATGGAACCGTATCACCAAATGTCACTTCGAACCATCCCCTGAAGCGGATGATAACACAACCGCTGCGCTGGTGACGTGGAAAAGGGATGATAAGGAGCCCCCGGTCCGCATTGTTGCCTCTCCGCACTTTAACCCCCCCCCCTCCCTCCCAACGAAAGGTGTAGCAAAACGCAAAACGCAAACAAACACAGCAAAAGCTGGCAAGACAAATTCGAACCCCATTCGCGTCAGTGCTGAGGCGGTGGGAGAATCGGTGGCGCCACAAGGAAAAAAATGACTTTCAGTTTATGCTAATGATGTTCCCTCCCCACTTCCCGTTCCAGGTTCCTTCGCTTCAATGCGGCTCGGCAGTGCGTAGGGGCCGGGATAGCGAACGCCGCCTGCCAGATAATCTCGGCAAAAAGTGGGTGATGATGGCCATCGTTTGCTGCCCGCTTTCCCCGCACCATCCATCGCGGTGCGCGTCCCTTGTCGGGCCCGAGCTTTGTGTGTATGATTTTGAAACTTTTTACACTTTCTGCTCCCGCTAGCGGAGGCACCCGTCAGTGGGCGGCACCGGACGGTCACCGGACACGGCTGCCGTGTCTCGTCAACTTTCCACAGACAAACAGACAAAGTTTTTTGTCTTTAGTTCCGGGTGTACAGGCTTGGCAGATGCTAAGGCGAGTATAATGGTTGGGCGGAAGTTTGGGGACTAGCAGCGAGATTGAGATTTCTTCGGGGTCATCATTGTTGAAACGTGCCAAGCTCAACCCCCCGATCCCGATGAGCAAAAGTGTGAAAAAAGTTATTTTGTTACCTCCCCTTTCCCGGGGCTGTGTGTGTGTGTGTGTGTGTGTAGATTGCGTACAGCGGAAAACGGTACAAACGATACAAAGTTGTGCGAAATAGCCTTTGGCCTCTTGTTTTTTTTGTAGACCGATTCGACGCGAGTTCCCAGCTGGTAAGCCGGTCCCCGAGTACACCGGAAGGTGTCTGCATAATGCTGTCGATATGTCTAATGTGCACTAGATTAGCCCAAAGTTTTGCTCAGAGCTCACAGTGGAGTTTGAGCATAATGATTGAATGATTACTTGCGCATTAGGGACATTTTCTAGGAGACTGTACTAGAAGCTCGTGATGGATATCATTAGCTGAATCTTTGCAATTCGAGATGCGCCACACCGTTAGCAATTGAAAATATATAGTTTTGATGTGTTGATGATTCACAGGCAAAAGATGCCGTTTTTTATCGATCTCACTTTCATTTGCACTTCTTCTTTCTCCCTCGCTCGCTCTCTGTCTTCCTGCCAATATGCCAATGCTTACAAGTATGTAAGTCCGAAAGCGTGATGCGACAGAGATCGTGAGCGGCATCACCAAACAGCACAGTGACCCAGAATATCTGTCGATGCTGTCGCATACGGCCGGCATGTGCCGCGTGCCGGATTGGATTCTTCACACGAAAACCTCGAACAATCAAAAATTCATTACAGCACAAGTTGGCTGCCGGTGCCACACGGCGGTACGGTACTAATTGAATTTCAATTCATCGTCTGCAAAACCCCGACATTTTCGAATTTTGGGCAGACCAGACCAGATCGTTTCATCGGGTTTTGTTCTGAATGCTAGCTGAGACCGTTTGAAAGCAAATTAAAGGAGTTTGAATTTAAAATGTTCATATGTTGCCAATGTTTGGATATATTTATTAAAAAGTATGTTTGCACATGAAACTAGAAGATTTCATGCTCGTTACTTGCTGTAAGCGTAATGTAAAAGTCGATGAATAAACATGCGAAATGCATCGTAAGCTATTGCAATGGTAATATTTATAACATAGAAATAAATTGTCTTTGCCATATGAAGGGACCAAGTACGGTCCGTTGATTTACAGGGTTTCCCACGATATATTGGTTGGTTCCCATCAATTTTTGGTGGATTCCCATATTTTTTTGGTGCGTTCCCACGATTTTTTGGTCGTTTCCCAGAATTTTTTGGTCTAATTGTATTGATATCCAATCGGAAAATACCAATAAATTATAGGATCGAACCAAAAATCTATGGGATACAACCAAAAAATCGTGGGAACGCACCAAAAAATCATGGGAACTGACCAATAAATCGTGGGAAACCCTGTAAACCAGCGGTTTTCGACCGGTAAGGAATTCCCGCCAAGGAATTGCCGCTCATGATGTGAGGGGAGAATACAATCCTACATGCATCCTACCGTGGGAGGAAGAGCTGCAAAAAGGTTGAAAATCACTGAACCAATAAACAAGAAATAAGAAATGTGTAAGTCAAAAGGATTCTGACATTTTCATACATTTGGCAGAATGTTTCAAAGCGGTAGAGGAATATTGCCGACATTCTGCGGGTGCGTGCAACCATGTCAAGGAATTTGTCCACCGACTAGGGGAATTTTTCAGGTTGACTGTTTGCATTTTCGTGTATTTTTTTTAATATTCCAGTTTCAATTTACTTAAAAAAACTGAACTTGAAACTGTATGGTTCGTAGGGCGGTTCCGGGGTACAATCGTCAACTCGAACGACTCAATAACATGCCCGTCACGGGTTCAAGCCTAGAATGGACCGTGCCCCCGTAGCAAGGATTGACTAAGTCTCGAAAGCCTATATAGACCGGCATGTCCGCGTAGGACGTTACGCCAAATAGAAGAAGAAAAAGAAGAAAGTTCTTAGTCCTGGAAATTAAATGTTATTAATAAAAAGACAAAATCGGAGCTTCAGGATTCCTAGAAATGCAATAAATCTGATCATGGTAGAGATATGGCAAAGATACAATAACGAAATGTTTTATTCCATTCGCTACAAGTCTGAACCACCTATGCAAAAAGCGTTTGCTTGTACCTGCATATTGTACGTATTTTCTCTCGTCAATATCTTTTCACCACCATTGCCGATTGTCCACCGTAGCCGACATTAGCACTGACTCAACGCGCTCATTATTGCTGTATGTGTTATCAATTTTGTACGACTGCTGGCAGCGGCCGTACACAGCGGAAAAGCTCAACTGAGCCCCAAATTCATACCGTACACCGTATTAAAAACCTCGGGCACAGTGTGCCGCCCATTTGCCGTTTGGAGCAGCGAGCATTCCGCTGTTCACGTAGTACCAGCCAATTGAATATTTCATTTCACACCGGGGCAGCTCGATCTGATCGACCGATGGAAAGGGAAAAAAAGGTTTTCCCGCACGCCAAAACGAATCCCGCTCCCGAATGGGGATGGCCCCCTACCCGAGTGTCCCGTCTCCGCGAAGTTGCGGATGATGGAAAGCGCAAAACGCGAAACATGCCGCGGCGCGATTGGGAACCATTGTTGCCGCTGGAAACGATTTTGCATTGAATTTGCATAAAACATTCCTTTCGGAAATCGGGCTTTACCGAATCGACTCGGCTAGCGGTTTGTTCCCCTTTCTTGCATCTACCTTAAGCTCCTATCACTCTCTCTCTCTCTCGCGCGTTCCATTTTTAGCGCGCTTTTTTGCTCTTTATGGTGCCATCGTCTTACCTTCCGAGGCGAGAGCTGCTGCTGCTGCTAGCTATACATGTGGAAATCGCATAATCGGTTTCCGATTTCGCGGAACATCCCACTGAGTTTCCTGACGCTATTCGCTATCGTTACAAAACCAGTCTGCCACCACAATATCGTTGCTAAAAGCAAACCAACAAAGAAAAGGGGAAAAAACGGAAATTTTCCACCATCCAGATGGAGGACTAACGAATCAGGTACCATTTAGGAGAAATTGATTTGACATCTACAAGCACTCTCGAGCATCATATGCTTTTTTCTGTTGGTGTGAACTAGCTTAGCTGTGCATTCGCTTTGCTTTTCGTGCTAAATGTTCATCACAAACACACTGTGCGCATCGAAAGGCTATACAGTGTGTGACCGATATATGAAATGCTGTGTGTTACAGCATGGTGTCGGTACATTGTTCTGAAAACAAAACGAACCAACAAATTCGGCGAATATTATAGTCCTTCCTAGCCTGTGATACGAGATTGATAGTGCACGTGTTGGGGTAAACTTTGTGAAAAATTTAAACTTCCAAGAAGGTACAGGATTTAGTCAACGTTGTACGGATGATTGATTGATTAACGGCTGCTGCCAAGTTTCGAGTGAAACAATCGATCGACAAAAACCCCAAAATCATCAAAAGTCAAATCTTGTATTTCCATGAAATCGAACCACTGGTCTGAATGCTGTTCCCTCCTCCAAACATGTGCGCAAGCATTGCAAACCGTACTGGCAAAACGCAGACACACACACACACCATCGCGCTGTGTGACGTCCAGCGCAAAGAACGGCAAAGGCAAAACCGTGATCTTTTCCCAACTTTCGTGCACAACTTCTTCTCCGAAAAGGGGCAAAGTTTTGCCGTGCACGTTCGCGCTCATTGCTGGTAAAGCCCACGAGTGCCATATACCGAAAGGGCTGCCAGTCTCTTCCGGACTGCTTCCGGCTTCCCCACACACACACACACACACTTGACGCTCACCGTCGTCCTCGTCCGCTGGTGCTGGGTGGCAAGAATTTTCCCGACAGGGCTTAAAACAAAGGCTAAAATTAAGACCCATTTTGCCCGCAACACAACCTTACCGCGACCAACAGCGCTCTGCCGATGACGTCTTGCCACGGGCGGGAACCCCATCGTTTCGAGATCCTCCCTAACGAACGTGGTGGGGGCGATTCTGCCCCACAGTGGTAAAAATAAAAGCCAACGAAAGAAGACGTTTTGGAGCGTCGTCACGGCATCACGATTTTTCCCTTTTCGCAAAGCTTCAAGCAAAAGTTGACGCAGGAGCGCAAAAGCTCCGCCACCGCCCACCACCGAAATGGCGATTTAATGCAAAGCAAGTCTTGCTCGTCGAACTTGCGGAAGCCCCAAACTCTACAGTGGCCGTGGGGTAGTGGAAAAAAGAGAAAGCAAAGGCTACACGGGTGAAGAGAGCAAAAAAAGGGTCAAACGTGAGATCTGCTTGCCCCATGGCTGGTACTGTACTGTGGTGCGTGTGGTGCTGACCGAAGTTACAAAAAAAGCGATGTAACGAAATCGACACTTGTGGGGTAACTGAGCGGCTGGGCCGCAGGAATAGGCCGAATGAAATATTCAAAGTTTGATTTCTCGTGCTCTCATTTGTTTGCCCCCTTCATTACACCATGCTGCTGCTCTCCTCACTCGCCAGTCCGGTGTTGGTGAATGAAGACATCTTCAAACGGAAACGGACATTCCATTTTCCACGGAGACGAGTGAATCGGGACCGCAACAGCAACCCGTGACTGTTTGAGGCACTGTGACCCCGTTACCTTACAAAACTTTCCGCCCCGATTGGTGCTTGCCTACACTCGATCACAAGCGATGAGGTTCTTGGCGAGAGAGAAACACTCCGTCCCTTACTTGGGGCTTGCGCTCGCACCTTTTCCCAAAACCATCGGTACGGTACCATTCGTCGGTTTTGCATTCCTTGCCTTCGGGCCGCGTAGGCTCGGAAGCCATCAAACCAAACCAAACCGCCGGTGAGGGTCCGAACCGCAACCGCACAGGAACCGGAAGCTGGTGCCGGCTGCATAACCTCCAAAAACCCTCCGTCCGAGCACTAGCATCGCACAAACATCGGACGCGTCCACATTACGTGCCGGCACTTTGCCAGGAGAGAGGCGTAGCAGTGCAAATTGGGATTTAAAAATTCATTTCCCTCGGATGCAAATGGATGGAGCAGGGCAAAAGGGGGTTGACTTGTCTATTTCATTTGTTTGCTCTTGTTCCGTGTTCCCACTTCGACTTCCATTTCCAAATTCAAGTCGATTTCCAGAGCGCCCAACCACTTCCGGACTCCAAAAGGCAACTGCATTCAGGGCGTTTTTTTCTTTCTTCTTCTAATCCCAGCTTCTATGCCTACATTTCAACACATCCAATTGAATAGACACACACACAAACACCTAGATGTAAAAGCCCATGTGCTAAGCACTCACCTGTCGCGAAGTGATAAATGCTATATTGACACTAAACGGTAGGCTGATAGCGGCGTAAGAGCCCCGTTGCCCCTTCCGAGAAGCAAGCGCAAGGGATGGAAAAATCGTTTTGCATAGGGACTATTTAAATCATTCAAATGGTGGCAAACCCTGGAATGGAAATGTGGGATACGGTACTCCGTCGCCAAGGGAAATGGGTTATTTTCGTGATGATAAATGTTGCTTCCATTTGTTTTCTCGGTCTCGGTAGCATGCAGAAGAAGAAGATATGACACACAGCTATTTTTTTGTGTGTGTACTGCCTTTGTGTGTGTGTATGCATTTTTGCCCTGTATTATCAGCTTTTTAACACGAATGCTATCGGTGCTGGGGGGGAATGCTACTTATGCTATAACTCCATCATCTTCAGAGGCAGCGATACTTTCGGGGTGGATATATGCAAAGTGTTGCTGAGCAAAGCATTTCTGTTACCAACGTAAACGGTTGGAGCTAGAACATCCCGTAGCAGTGTTTGCAGCATGCTAAAATAGGACACGGCAAAGTGGGAAGAAACACAAAAATATAGTATGTATAGCAGAACACGATTGCTCGATAGTTGAAAGTGTTTAGTAGGGAAGAAGAGAGAGAGAGAAAACGAATAACTTCCCGTCGACCTGCATTCTAACGACCTTAGAGCGCAGCAAAAATGACACCGGCGGAATGCTGCAGACAGACACACAGACCGAGACACCCAGTGTGGTGAAGTGTACTTGAGACGGCTTCATTTTTATTTCGGCAAACTTGCAAACCCTGCAACCATTGGGTACAGGAAATGGTTATGGCGCTTTTCGAAGGCGAAGGAAAGAATCGTTCGAGTGCATCGGGTGCGATAAGCCAATCGTCGCCATCGTCGTCGTCCGCCCCGACGTGCACGTGGTCGTTGTTGCAGTACACACTGCAGTGCTCATTTTATTGCAGAAATGGAAGCGAGATGGAGTGGGATATTCCTAGGAACTCGTTAGTTTGTCTCTCCTTTTGATGAACGAGCAGTAAATTGTTTATAACACAGCGCTTTCGAACCATCAGTACATTGCAACCAGTCAGTCTGCAATTAATAATGCTTATTATTTGCACTATCCCGCGCGATACGAAACAACCAATTTCATTTTCCATGAAATCGTTACGAGTTGTTTACGCAAGTCATGCGTATATACAAAAAGCGTGAAAAATAGTGCAGGAAAAAAACAGACAAACCCATATCCTCAGTTGCCGAACTCGAAGCTTTCTCGACAATGTGCCGTCACAGTTGGAGCAGAGGGGGTAAGAAAAACAACAAAACGCAAATACGATTTCGAATACGATATTCCGACTGGGACGGATGTTGGAACCGCAACCATAGCGCCACACACACCAGTCGGGCGGAAACATAAACAAGAAAACGGGGAAATAAAAATGGACGACGTTACGACGGGATGCGCGCGATGTTCTGTGCCGGTAGCAGCCCGACAGGCGCCAGGCGATGGTTTTTCCCAAGTTTTTTATCTGTCTGGCCATTTCAGGCTTCTACCGTTTCAGTTGGTTCTTTCGGGGTTCCTTTCCCTTTTCCTATCCGGGGTACGGTATGGATGCTGTACGCTGACTCGGCGACAACCGCAGCCAACGATCGGGAGGGAACCGATTGAAGTGCTAAATATTATGTAAGCTTTTCCTTCTTTTATTTTGCTAGATGCTTGCTTCCAGACACTAAGTGTGTGGATGTAAATGATGTTTGCTACATGCACGACTACTCTCTGCCGGGGGTTGGTCATTTTGGAGTACACCGTGAGGATTGTCTTTTGCTATGCGTACTTGTTGATAACGTTGATACGGAGAAAGGAAAACAGAAACAAAAAAATGGCTAAGGTATTGCTTTTAAATAATTTTTAGAGTTTGTTTATTACAGGTTATGTAAAGGCAATCGGGCGTGTATGGTGTATTATAAAGGCAAGTGTCTAGTAGTGCAACAAAGTGACAGCTTATGAAATTACAATCCAAAAAGCAACCATGTGGAAAAAATGAGTCCTCTCTGAAACACGCTTGAACACGGAATTTCTGGGAAAGCTGAAAACTGATTGCTAGACCTGGCTAGAACTTTCCTTCAAATTGTTTTTTTTTTCTATTCTTCTTCTTCTTCTTCTTCTTTGGCTCAACAACCGTTGTCGGTCAAGGCCTGCCTGTACCACTTATTGATTTACGGCTTACGGCTTGGCTTTCAGTGACTAATTGATTTCCCCCCATAGCAGGATAGTCAGTCCTACGTATGGCGGCACGGTCTATTTGGGGATTGAACCCATGGCGGGCATGTTGTTAAGTCGTACGAGTTGACGACTGTACTACGAGACCGGCTATCGAATCATAATAGTGACACATGTTCATGGCAAAAATTGCTTTTTTGCCTTTCAACGTTTACATTTGCACCATAAATTGAAAATGCCAAATTCAGGCTACTTTCCGGAGGAGCTTATTACGGATTTGAATGAACCTTAACTTGGAGTGTTGTGTACCATTTGTACTGTAAAAGCGAAAGCATGACGCTTTGTTTCGCTTTAGACGGCGTAAACGTGCATCAGACCATGGTGGACTGCGACGCGGTGGCATTAGAGGACAGCAATCAGATATAAGCGCCAGTAGTGTTGTGTTAAATAGTTCCAATGCTGAGTTAACATCCGGATTACCTTCCAGGAAAGACCAGTCAGTAGATTGAAGCAGTTCAGCTAGACGGATAAAGTTAGTTCGCCTGTAGTTACGTGTGCCGGACTCACGGTTTGGTGAGGTAGAACGCCAGGAACGAGCTGTATTGCCAGCACCAGTTAAGTGTAGTTCAACAGGAGGATGATGAACATCAACGGCAACCATAGGGAAAGGAGACACCACCGGTGGGGCACAATAATGTAGGATCTCGTCAGAGACAATTATGAGATCGAGAATGTTATTCGATGCATTAGGTATAAAGTTGATCTGAGAAAGCCCATTACTATAGATGCAGTCAAGCAAAGAGCGGCAGTTGTCCGTAATTCGTGAATTCTCATAATTGATTCGCAGTGCAGGAACGTTAGAATCATCGGTGTTCCAGGAAAGATTGGGGAAGTTAAAGTCCCCGAATAGGAGAAACGTATCGGTGGTTGCACAAGCAATATTATCTATGGTGGAGCAGATAGTTTGCATGGTAGTAGTGTTGTTTACTAAATCTGGAGGAATGTACACTACACCCGTGATAAAAGTACGTTTATTACCATAAACTCTTACCCAGAGTTGCTCAACGGTATCCTGTGTAGGACAAAGTATTGTACGTAGGTGTGAAGCAACGGCAATGAGAACCCCGCCACCGATTGATTTTTTACTATTTTTGCTGCTGCGGTCTGTTCTATACACTGTATAATTATCCGGGAACAATTCCGAGGAATCAATCGTTGAATCCAACCATGTTTCAGTCAGGATAATAACGTCATAGTGGGTTGTAGAAACATAGTCAAATACTTGATTGCATTTAGATTTCAATCCTCTAACGTTTTGGTACAGGAACAATAATTCGTCAGTATTATTACGGCAGGCGACCCCTGTAGGATTGACATGATAGCCGTGCGATTGTGTGAGTGTAGTGTCCGTTCTTTGGCGATGGTTTGTTTTGGTTTCACGATCATTAAGTTGCGTGCGCCTTTCGTCAAGCACTGCCTCAGTCGAAAAAATATTGTTTGTTGTAGGAAAAACAATCGTCTGGTAAGTGCAATTATTATTTACTAACGTTGTTTCAGCGCCGGTGTTCTTCGTTTCTTGAGACGTGTCAGGATGATTTGTGTGATTGTAAGTGTGCGCGATGTGCGTGGACTGAATACCGGTGAATATTAGTGGGTTTGCGGTGTTGGTGATGTGCGTGGAGTGTGTGCCGATAAAATTGTATGATCCAGCAGTGGCGGTGACCGAATATTTAGCACCGTAGGCAAAGTTGTAGGGGTGGAGAGACCCATTGGCGGTTGTATACGAAAATTTGCACTCGGCTGTTGAGTTCGGTAGTCAATGAATTCACGTACTGATAGGCCAAGAGGCCAGGTGTCAGGGGAAAGAGCCTTGTCACGTAGTGATAAAGGCACTAACACTTTAAACGACAGGAATGAGAGTGTAGCCGTATTTGTACCCTGGCGAATAAGACAGTATGCTGTAGCATCGTCAATGGATAAAGCTTGTTTGACCATTTGTACAATTTGGTCACTGGTTGTATCGGGAGAGAGCCGGGAAATATACAACGCGCATTTTTGCACCGCGGAATGAGCGGGTACTATTTTGATTGGAAATGCTGCTATATCCTTTTTTGTGCCAGTTATCACAGGTGGTACATGAGTTTTGCGTTGAACATCGTCAGTTCGCTTCGTATTGTTGTTTTGGCTATTTCTTTGATTGCTCGTAGCACCGAATGTAAACAATGCGTGATTGTCCTTAATGACATCGGAAAACAAACGTTTGGATGGATTTATGCGACGAATTTTTGCGGGAGGGTGACTGCTACGTGGAGTTTTTAGGTCAAGTTGGCTCATCCGTGCAAACCCAGTTTTAATTTCGTTAGTCAATGGCTCCATAACGGTCTTGATGCTTTCGGCTACTGTCGTTATTGCCGCCTGGAACCCAGATTGCATGGCTGCGTCTTTTACGAACTTGGTGCGCGGATTCATGAAGACGTTGTTGCAGCCAATACAGCACCAGTGTAATTGTTTATATTCCGAAATGCGCAGGAACAGATCAGCGGGAACCGAAGTGCAGCGCTGATGAAATGGGGAGTCGCACAGGCAGCAGCTGATAGATGCCTCCGCAATTTCCATAGTGCAGGCGTTGCAAATACGGGCCATTCTACGGGAAACGGTGCAGGTTGTCGTTGCAGCAACAAGAGCGATGGCGGTCAGGACGCGTGAACTCAGACGCGATCCGAAATGCGAAATATGCGCGAGTTTTTGGGTCACAGAGATAAACGCACTATTGCACGAAATACGAACGGTGTTCTAAAATACTGTGATTATACAGAAACCGAAAAATAGTGAGATAAACAGCGCGATTTTCAAGAAAAGATACTGAGCGATATGCGAAAGCGACTTTTACGTTAAACGTCAAACGTCAAAAAATGTATCATAGAGCTTATTGAAATTGAATAACTGTATAAATGCTAAGAAAGGGGATGAAACGTTCTACAATTTGAAATGTATTTGCGCAACAACTGGCAAACTTAGGTAGAAATTTGATCTTGAAACTCGTTTTAAAATGGAGCGAATATGATACATAAAAATGATGATATGTTATGGGTATTATTCATCAAAAGTCTTGAACGACCATTGATTTTTCATACAATAACATTCATCGGTAAACCAAACGAAAATTGGGTAGACAAATTAGGGCATTGCACGAGTATATATGTTTTAAACAAGTTTACCCATTATTAGCAAACGCAAATGAGTCTCCCAAACAAACCAATGTAAAAGGTTTAAATGAGAAAATTATCTTGCTATTAGTGTGTCCTTAGATTCATCCTTTTTGTATAAGTCCGCTTTTTAGATAGCACTTCTTCTGCTTGGAAGATCCTCCAACAAGACGCGAACAGTAATGGCAGCCCAACAAACAATTACCCCTTTTTCCGTGTGCAATCATAGTTTAGGACCCCAGAAACAGAGCATAACAATTCAGAATTATTGCAAATCCCCATTCTAATAAAGAAAGCAGCCGCAAATAGGCACCAATGCGGCGCTTGCATGTACACGCAAACCGTATCATCCCAACACTACCACAACCCACACTCACACTGCAAAAGCCCGGGCCCAGAATACGCTGATCAGAGTACGGACAAAACAAACCCAAAAGTCCGACCGCACTTGTGATGTTTAATTCGGTACGTAGGCAAATCCTTTCATCCCATTAGAGAGCCTTTTCTCTACCAGCCGGACAACCACACACGCACAGTAGCCGTCACATCGTGTTCAAGCTGATAGGAAACTTTGCCTACTGTCTAATTGCTTACCATGGAGACGCTCAGTGATGTGCTCTCTGGAGCGCACCCGCTACTCCGATCCGACACCGACTATTGTTAGTCCGATTCCCGGAGTCGGAGTCGTCCGAAGTCGTAGTAGTCTGGGTTGGAGTCGTCCGGAGTCGTTCGGAGTCGTTCAAACTCGAAGTCATTCGGAGTCGGAATTGTCTGGAGTCGTCCGGAATAGACCGGAATCAGATACATTCAGAGTCTTCTAGAGTCGATTTGAGTCGCCCAGACTCGGAGTCTGTCGGAGTCAACTGGAGCCGTCCGGTGCAATGTGCTTGTGATAAGGGATTTCATTTAATTTTTTTTGTCTTTTAATTTGTGGGTACATTTTGTATACAGGTCTTTGGTTCGAAGGCCAACTCCGGCCGAAATCGGCCGAATCCGACTACGAACGGCTTCGGACGACTCTGAACTACTCTGACTCCGGCCGAGTCCAGGCGACTTCGACTGTGGGTGACTCCAGGCGACTCCGAACTACTCCAACTCCGGGCAACTCCTAACAACTCCGGGCGACTCCAAACGACTCCGAGCGATTCAGGACGGTTCCAGACGATTCCAAACGACTCCAAGTAATACTGGGCGGACCTTTCTTCCGGAGTCGGTTCCGAAATTATCGGAATCGGATCGGAGTCAACTCCGCATTTTTGTCAACTTTACCCATCACTAAATAGAGAGAGCGTATGTGTGTGTGGGACAACGAGAGCACGCGCAAATTGATCCATTCACCTACCCAACATAATCCTACCCGGTGCCGTTTGTTTTAGTTTAACGGAGTTAAGGGTACGTTTGTATCTTCGTGCCGGAGTCTGTGCTTTCGAAAACTATACCACCGTCTCAAACATGTACAACCTCGTACCACGTACCACACACATCGCATTGCCGAGCGCCTTAATTTCCCGAAGGATAAAAACGTCCAAACCAATAGGCTACAAACCGTTTACTCCGTCCCGTTTAGCCATTCCCTTGCCCGTCCAGCTAGTTAAGGAATCAGAGGCGGAAAAGTGAAATTAATCTGTCGAACCGTTCAATTTCGAACCCGTCCTCCACCACACGCTTGTATCGGGCGTTGTTTGTTGTGGAGGCCACAGCCTGCTCAAGACGTTTCCCTCTGCATGGTGCGGTGTGTGCTTTAGAGAAACAGTGAACGCGAGTGCGAGAGAACTTATTTTCCATTTTGTTTGTCGGAGCAGGCTATGGCGATGCTAACAGTGTGGCACTGGTGGTACGGGTTCGTCATTCCGTCCGCGTACCAGCACAGTCAAAATGCTACCACTAAGCCTAACGCTATCAAGAGGAACAAAAAACAAGAGCACGATTTCCATTGGAGATATTGGAAAGGAAGTAGCAGAAAGAAGAAACAAAAAAAAACAACGGTATGTAGATCTACACGCTTCCGAGCGATTTCACAAACCGGGCATTTCCCATCTCGCATTGGCGCCGGGAGCTTAGTTTCCTGCCTTGCGAATCGGCACGGCAAACAATCAATTTCCGACCGATTCGAATCGTCGATAAAATGCGACCAGCCTCGATGGCGTAGCAGTTTGAGCAGTTCGGGTGAAATTTTGAAATTCGGGGTGGCCGCGTGTTGCGGCTTACACGTTCGACGGCGCCTTCAAGCCACGGTGGATCAAAAAGCGTAAACCGTTGCGAAGATGGGAGACTGGTAGTCGTCCCTGGCAGGCAGGCAGCGGAGGAGGAGGTGACTCCGAAAGACTCGCAGCTTAGCGCAGCATAATCCATTTCCATTTAACGTTTTCCGTCGTGTTGGATTGAATTTTCACAACCACTTTCCGCCCCAATCTCCCCCTTTCCTCCCCATCGGTTCTGCGGTGGCCTTGCTGCGGGAAATTTGTTTTTCCATTTTGATTTACACAACCCCGGGGGGTTCGATCGGCTCAATCGATGGTTTTGTACCCAAACGAGCTTTCGTTCGTTCCGTGAATGTTACATCCCTTTCGTAATTTAACTTGTGCTTATGCTGTTTCCCTTAGGGTAAGCATTACGGACGATCGTTTGCTACGAGTGATGTCTTCACTTGCCCACTGCTTGCGTTACGATAGTGTATCAGCTGACGTGTGATGATGACACCATCGTATGTATATAGTGTGGAATCAACGCCGCTAGCAGCCCCACCCCATGTTTGCAACCGAGGGAGCGAAGAGCGAACAGCCACCAAATGCAGGCAGCAAGCGTCCGTCATGATGCAGTGAAAACGGCAGATCAAATGCTCATTATCGTGTGCATCTTCCGGTTTCGGGCTTGTCGTTAGGCGTCCCGGAACCATTGTGAATAGGGCAGCATCGCCGGAAGTACATCGTTTCAACGGCAACAGTGGCGCAGCAGCAGCTCGACAGCGGCTTGACAGGTTGGATCGCCTTGTGTGAATACGGACGAATAATAATCCTCGGGTGCTCGCCGCCGGGTCGCAGGGTGTGAGTTTACTGCACTATAACGACCAGCTTATGACATGCTAATTAATTTCAATGGTTTGCCATCGCTTCCACGTCCATCGCTCCGTTGCCAACCGTCTGGCCCCCGGTGGCCCCAAGAGCATATTGTGCGCGAGCAAGCTTTCGGTTCCTTTCTTTCCCTTTCCGGGGAAACTGCAAGAAAACGAGCAGGGGGCAAAGTAGTCGTAGCAGCAAGTAGGAGTTGAACTCGCTTTTACCACGAGAAGTTTTCAATCGCTCGGCGTGTTAAGTGGACGTGTGGACGTCTGGTCGTTTTGTCCGCGTGGCTCATCTTATTAGCTCCAGTCGCAACCAGCACCACCAGACCCGGGAAGCTTTCGTAACACCTTCACCGCACCACACCGAAAGGGAAGAACGGTCCTGCACCACCACCAAGTGCTTCGCAGTATCGGACCGGAGGCCAGAAGCCATCTGGAAACATATTTGTCGCGTAACTTAATTAAACCATTTGTACGCCTTTTGTGTGGGGCTGGGTGTATGTATGTGCGGGACCGTGTTCCGGTTCGATAGTGAGGCGGGCAGATTGTGCATGTACACGGTACACACATGTCCGTGCACACACCCGGCACCTCTGCACGGTTCAGCGAAGCGTAACGGACAACGCGCGGCTGGGGATTGGGACGCGTAACAGGGCAACCGAAACGTGCGATTTCGCTTTTTTGTTGTTTTGTTTCTTGTTGCTGCCAGTGGTAAAATGGGCTTCTCGAGCATTCGTGGCAGAGAGTGTGGTTAGTGTGCACGGTAATTGAGATAACCCCGTAATCTTTGTCCTCCGATGCGTGGTGATCCTGTTGCACAAATCCAACTCACTCTCTTACTGGACCAACCGGTCGTAGAGGTGGGCTTCGGCCATGGCAGGGATCTAGTCTTTAAGCTCGACATACGATACCATCCATGTATAGTTTGTGTGTTTGGAAGCAGTGTGACTTTAATAGGAGTAGGAGAATAATGTTTGCTCTGCTTATTGCGGCACAACATCCTTCCCAGAATCCCGTGTGTTTGCTCGTCACTACCGACAGTAGAAGTTTCGTATTTCATACCTGAAATTTCATCAACTGCAAAAGTGCTCATGCTGCGTTAAGTTTTGAGCTAAAATTTAAATTCGGTTCCATCTAGGCCAGCAACTCCAGGCCGCGTATTTTCAGCAGCTCTGTTGGGGCACTGGGCGCCTCCATTGATTATGTAAATAAATGCATAATAATCGGAGCCCTGCGCGTGCCATGTGCTATTCGCCAGGGAATTGCGAACCGCCAGTAGGGGTATCGCGTTAATCGAACTAAATTGCCTTGTCAAAATGATGCGCGGTTCAATTAGTGACTAACTTTAAATCGAATTACCATGTTTGCATGTTGCTGCTGCGCCGTACACAAAAGTGGTCAATAATTGTCACTCGAGACAATTTGATTTGGATTTTAATTTTTAATCATCGCTGGCCGTGTTTATCGCTTCCTATAATGACTCATTTTAAATTGTTTTAAAGTTGGTAACTACAAGAAATAAAAAAAAACGTTATGAAAACGACTTACCTCATCGATGAACTCAAAGTCACCGTCGCCGTACTTGTTGTTGAGCAGCTTCTTCTTGGCATCGACCGCGTACGAGCCAATCGTGGCCAGCACGAGAAACACCGTAAAGGTAAACCACAGCTTATGCATCTTGCTTCGGATTGCTGCGACGCTGTACCGATACCGCCGTTGACCCTGTTTGCGGCAAAGAACCGGAGACCGTTGTACACTAACGAGCCTAACAAGTCACACGCACACACGCACACACACAAAAGCGCACCAATATACTCCCTTTGCCTGTGGGGTGTGATGCGGTTGCACCAAAAACTCAACCCCTGTGTGGTATATGCAAACACTCCGGTCTGGCAGGTAGAATGACACGCTTCACAAACACGCTCCCGTCTACTAATGCGCACCGTGATGCACACGCCTGCTGAGATGAAGCAAGACCTGCAGCGCTTTCTTCCTTTACTCTCGCACACACACACAACACACTCTGCTCCTTTGCTGCTTTCCACGCACACTTGGATCGGCTGAGCTATAAAGCTCGCTCGCAAAGAAGCTCTCTTTTTCTAATCACGCTCGGTCTCTGTTTTGATGAAACGGCTATGCAATATTCACACACCGTAGTGTTCACCAACACACGATGGCCTGCGGAAGGAGCCGTGGATGAAAGTGGATGATTTATTAAAAAGGAAATGATTTACACCATACAGCACACTTACGCTTTCCACATACATACACACACACACCAATTATAAGCGCACACAGACACACACACGCGCGCGCGCTGCGTAATTGATCCGAAGAGCACTGTGGTGCTTCACAGACGCGCACAGTTACCGTCGACGTACACTTCCGATACGATGAAAAGCACGAGTACGATTGAAAAGTGTGCCACCGTCGGACCGACGGATTAACCCAACAGCTTTGCTGTCCTTCTTCGTTCAATAGGCCATGTAGGGTATGTAGCAACCACCATCCTCCGTGTGTCCCTGCCTCTCCCGTGCCAAACGGTTCGTTAGCAGTATGGGACGAGTTTGCGCACTCGGGGCCATTCCGACCAGACACGCTCCAGCATGACATTCCATGACACAAGGATTTCTAACACGCCAAGGATGAAGTGATGCTTAACGCTTCAAATTCCGGCCGAAACGCTTCAGTTTGTGTGTCATGAGTCATGCTGGCGACAGTTTAACTGTTAGTATTTTTAGGAAATAAGTTGAATGATTTTTTTTTTAAATTATTGAAAAGGAATATGTATTACTAACTGGTGTACTTGCAATTGTGTTCCTGTTCCGAGGAAGTTAACTATCTTTTGCCATGTTTTTCAGTACAAATATATGTCTAATGTGCTTGGACACAAACTTACTGTTTTTATTATAGTACCAACAATAGAACAATTATTAACAAGACTTTGGGCCGTTCATTGACGAGATGAAACTACTATCGGTGGAATGTAAATGTAGATAAATGCCATCATAAGTATACGTATTCATCTAACGAGTTATTCATAACATTGTTCTTTTAATCAATACCTGTATGATTTACAAGAAACATCTATTCAGTCACCAAAATATGAGAAATCATACATTTAGTTAAGAGAAGTCGAAGTGCTTCATAATGCAAGTCTACACTTTTGATCATTACAAAAAATAACAATTTAATTTACCCGTTACTTATCTTTAACCATTTAACCCATTTAACCATTAATTAATATTTCCCCCGTTTTGGATTATTTTTCATTTTTATTCCCAAACATAATATTTATCCCATTCTGCCGTGTCTCATTCTTTATTACTCTGTTATCATTCTTTATTGCCATTATTTTCTCTATCCTTACTCCTCTTTTGGTTGGTTTTAGTTGGTATCCTTGGGCTACAAATTTTCAAAAATCACACAGTACACGAAATAAATAAAATTGAAGTGAAGTTTAATTATATTTTTTATGAACAAGTAACATAATCAAAAACACCGTGTCACTTAGTGGAAGGAAGGTAAAGACCTTTTCCTTAAGGAAAATGTTAAAAAATCTGGGAATATATCAATACAACGACTATGAAAATGTGCATACATTATCTAAAACTCATTTTATAAGAAAATGCGTTAAAACTTTCAAGTTTCTTTCTTTTTTTATTCATGAAATGAAAACATGCTTTGTTTCGTGCAGTTTTGAAATGTTCGCTGACGCGTTCGCGCACCGCTGACGGGAGCGCGTGTTCGCTGACCTCCCGATAGATCGCACACACACTTAGATCTACGTCCGATGAGTGTCCTCGGTGGCGATCTACGGGACCATCAGGTTGGCCCATAACAATTATTATTAGTAAACTTTATATCTTTGTAATGCCATAGAAACTCTCATCTATTCCTGAGCGATGCCATACTAATGCCTCTTCTTTTTGTTGATTAAAGTTGTCGAAGACGAGGCAAGATATTGGGTTTGGTGAAGTTTGTAATCAGTGTGGAGAGTGCAGCATAACGCATTACTACTATTTTGACCTGTGTTTCATTTCTCGCATATTTCAATACTTTCTATCGTTACTGGATGATTTATATTTTCGGAATACCCTTGTTTAAGATGTTTAATGCAATCTGTTCATCACCAATTGATATAGGAAGTAAAATAAATAAATAAAATCGGTGTCCATCTTTCCCTACGACAGAGTGTCCGTCTTTCCCATTTTGGTATCAGGATTCAAAAACCACCAAAAAACAATATTTTGCATTACTTTCTCTCTTGTTCTTTCACAAGTTTTTTGCATAATAATCACGAGAATTCATTCAGCTAATAAAACTTCCAAAATTATAAACAATGCAAGTTAAAGAGCTTAAGATCCACACTAGTCAAACTAGATCCACAAGGGTGCGCACGATTAAAAACTTATTTTTTGTGAATTTTGCGTATTTTTTTGCCAAAACCTTTCTCAAATGTGTTGTTTTGCCTTCAGTTTGGATGCTACATTGTTGAATTATTCGAAAATTACCTTTTTCATGCATTTATCAGAAGTGTTTATCCTACACGCAGTGTCCGTCTTCCCCTACAACTAATAGTTCTCAACCTTAAGAGCAGGAAGAAGGAAATCCAAAAACATCCACATATTGGATCCTTCAGTTAATTTCACTTTTATTAAATGCATCAACCTTTTCCGAACCGAATCGCTGCGAGCAAATGTTTTATCGTGTGCAGTTTACAATAAATAAATATAACACCTACCAAATTAACCGCGGGCTTTAGACTGCTGTACTGAAGAATGATTAATTAAAAAATCTCGCTAGCTTCCACTTTACGAAGGTATTAAAACAACATCTCCACCTACAATCGAATGTGTGCAGTTGTCTTCAACGCTCCAATCGTTCTCGATCGTTTACTTCAGCGTAATGTAGTGCCATTTGTCAACTGTGGAAAGATGCAAAAACTTGTATCATCTTCTATTTCACTAAAACCCGCACATAGGAGATGCACATTTCTCATCATACAGCGTTAATTATGTTACAAGCAGCACGAAGCATGAAAGCATGCACACTTTATTGATACTTTAAACATACACAACCACCATCAAGAGCTATTATTTAACTAACATCTAGAGCACGTTCAGCATGGCCGGGAGAAAGCTAGCTACAACACACACCGGTTCTTACAGCTTTGAATAGCTGTTTTCCGACCCGAAGTGCCATTTGTGAACTATACCACAAAGCAAAAGAAGAGAAAAAAAATGTGAAATAGAAAGAAAAAACAAAAAGAAACAAGTGTTAGCCAAATCTACAGATGTACTAAATGTATGGCATGCGGAGAGATGACGTTTCTGTGCTATTAACAATACTAATGCCCTGTGCTCTTTAACACTACTATACAGCTATCTTCACTCAGCTATTGGCTGCAAGTGTGCAAACACTACCATATAAACAGTAAAGGCTACTTACGTGCTTCACTGACGGGCTCGGGATTACCACCGGTCGCACTCTTGGCAAACACCTCATCTGCTGCATCATTAGCCACCAGATACGGCGAACCGTCGACGGTCGTGTTCAGGCTGCAATACAACAGTGGTATTTAAAAACATTGTTCATTACGTTACAAATTTGCTTACGCCGGGTTTTCCCGCTTCCGCTTACCATGAGATGCCATTGTTGTCAACCTCCTTGTTAACCAGCTGCTGCCAAAACCGGTGCGTCTCAGCGACCGTCTTGGTGGCGAATGCGGCATCCTTCGCGTCGCCGTTGAACGCGAACTGATTCTCCGGCTTGCCGTCCGGGATCTTGTAGATCTTGAACCACTCGACCGAGGCGCGCAGCAGCCCGGGGAACACCGTCTCCACGTCGCCGATATCGTTCACCTGATCGACCAACGGGTCGTTCACGTTGATCGTGATAATCTTCCAGTCCGTTTCGCCCTCGTCGATCAGTGCGATCGTGCCGAGTATTTTCACCTGCAGCACCTCGCCCCGCTTCGCAATGCGCGAGCCAATCTCGAGCACATCGATGGGATCGTTGTCGCCCTTGCAGCCGGTGTCCGCGTCCAGGTGGTCCGGGTTCTCCCAGGTCTGCGGGAACGCACCGTAGTTCCAGATGTAGCCGTGGTGCGGGAAGCAGTTGGCGACGAACCGCAGCTTGCCCTTCTTCACGTCCTGCTTGATCGGGTTCAGGCCCTCGCCCAAGCTGATTTCCATCTTGGCGTTTGTCCAGCGGGGCACCTCCACCACCATGTTGTACACGGTTCGCTCATCGTTCGCGTACAGTGGAATGTCATGCAGAGGTGAAATGGACTGTCCGTTTTCGTTCTCTGCAAATAAAAAACAAAGGAAAAAAACGCACACACAAACACAGCATGATTACAAACGCAATTGAAAACGCGAGTCGCGTGTACGTCCATCGTAAAGCAATTAAATTGTCTATCACTATCGACGTCGCCAAGAGATCCCTATCGAGATTCATTACTTAAGGAAACGCAGCGCCTGCTGCTGCAGTACGATAAGAGTTGAAAGTTCTAATCGCAACCAGATATCGAGCAAAGGGTTCCGTCGCCCCGCGGTCCAAGTTCACCAATCGATTCCTAGACAAGTCCGTGCGCTAGTCTCGCCGCCGTACCCGTTTCTAAACATCAGCCAATCCTCTCGCTCACGCTTATCAGGCGATAAGGTAAAGCCGCCACACTCTACCCAGAAGGTCACGAACACTTCCGCGAATGTTAATTCTTGCCCGCTGAGCGGTGAACGGTGCGTCAAGTTCTCGGACGCCGATGTTAGGGTCAGCGGAGTTTCACGAACCGCCAAAAGCACGGGCCCGGGGCTATTTTTAGGTTATGCAATTTCACATCGTCTCTCCCGTATGTAGCGCGGGGTTCGGGTTGAACGTACATAAAAAATGCACCCACAACACACATGCACTTAATTGACAAAATCGATTGTTTCCTCCCGGCTCTACGATGGAAGTGAAAGTGCATGAGCGTGGTTCTGCTGGGTTCTGCAATACTCACTGAAATAAACCCGATAGTCGGTGGAGTTGGGAGCGCCACGTTCCGCAATCTGGTACTTGCTGGCCGTCATTTTATGCTTGGCTTTATTGCTGCTGGAAAATTCTCGCCCCGAAAGCTGCCCGACACGCGAAAGCGAAGCTGAAGGTAGCAATTTGCTGTCGCCAACACTGGAAAGATGACCGCCGCAAAAACGCTGCACGTCCGTTGCCGCAAAAAACGAAGAATGACAACGTGTTGACGTTGAGTTAGGAGGAAAGCTTGGCTGGTGCGAACGGGGTCGGATTGCGTCGGGGAATGTACCAGAAGGAAGGGCGCAGGCTCCGCGCCAAGCAATGCGGCGCCACCAACACACCGCCGGATACATGTTTACCTCACCTTTTACTGCGCGAATGCACTGGCAAGAGGGCGGAACAGATTTACCAAACTAGGAGGAGCAAATATGAACAAGAACAAAATACGGCACGTTGTAGTAAAATCAAGAAAATAGGTGATTATATCCGAAGGGCCGGCTGATTTGCATGAAGGAGTTGAGCGTATCTATTTTAACGAAAGTTATGTCAAAAGTTCGTATTTTCAACGAAGATTTGATTTATACTGCCCAGAGTTGAGTTCAAACTTAAATAACGGCTATCTGTTGTGAGTAATTTTATTGAGAACGAAAAATCAAACACAGGTTGGCTGCGTACTTTACTATCAGATGCGAAAGAAAACTCTCTAAATAATTAAATAGAAATGAAATTAAACTTAATTTGTTTTGGTAACTTTACAATCAATCCTAGACTTTACAGCATTTTAAAAGCTGTGTCTTAGATAGAAATACTAATTCCCAATTCGTTAATCTAGGATTTCGTTTTTATTTGTATGTTTTTTGTTTAACAAAAGTAAGATCCTGCTGCTTTTTTTTAAAACACAAGGAAGTAAAATGCCTCTCCGAACAACAAAAAATAATAGCCACCTGTAGCAGCAGCAATATTCCTTATTAATTTCAATTGTTTGTTATTTTCCATCTTCGAAGTGTTTTGCTTCTCGGCGCGTAATAATGCTAACCTTGCACTCCTGCTTAGTTCCTCGTAATAGTAGTAATAAATCTAGAGCCAAGCTAGTTTTTTTTTGAAAATTTCGTCGCTTATGAAATCATGGTCATAGTCCACCCCCCTTACACCGCTTGTCTAGGAGCCAATCTTTTCAATTTCGTCCGAATTTTCCGCATCCAGCAGTTGAATCTTTTTCTGGAAATGGGCCTCAATCGTCCTACAGATTTCCATGCTGTGATCACTGTCGACAAGATTTATGGCGATACCGTTCTTGCCTGAAAAAGGGAACGTGTCGAATGACGGAGCAGTGTTAGTGTTAGCTGCGTTGGTAATCCCTTCTTCCTAGTAAATCCTACCGAAGCGTCCCGTGCGACCGATTCGGTGCAGATAGGTTTCACAATCAGCCCGACCGCTCTGGTCCATCGGTAGATCAAAGTTCACCACAATCGTAACCTGCTCGACGTCGATTCCTGCGAAGAAAAAAAGAAGCGAGATAAACGATGATAACAGGTTCATGGGAAAAGTGACTATTAAGACTTTTCTGTTGCCTTGCACCGGTCGCTTACCTCTAGACAGCACGTTCGTGGTAATGAGTACTTTTTCCAGCCCAGCACGGAAGCGATCTAACACGGCCAGTCGTTGCTCGACGGTCAGCTCGCCGGACAACACGGCCACCGAATGTCCATCCTGAGTCATTTTTCCCGACAACCAGCCAGCGGTTTTTCGTGTCTAAAGCCAAATAAAAGGGAAATGATTAGAATCGTTAGATATCTCTTCTGCTGCTTCACCCGCCTCTCCAACACGTACATGACAGAAAATGATCGCTTGGCCAACTGTTATCACACCATAGATGTTGGAAATGGCCTGATACTTTTCGTCCTGATTTTTGCACTTCACATAGTACTGCTTGATGTTATCGAGCGATTCCTGCTCGCGGGCCAGCCGTATAATGATGGGATTCGGCACAATGTACTCGGCAAACTCCATCACCTCCTTTTCGTACGTCGCGGAAAAGAACATCATCTGGCAGGACGACGACAGCTGCTTGTGAATCCGGATGCACTGATCCTGGTGGCCCTGGGTGGCAATCATCACGTCCGCCTCGTCCAGCACGAACACGGAGATCTTGCGCAGGTCGAACGCCCGGAACTTGATGCCCCAGTCCATCAGCTTGCCCGGCGTGCCGATGATGATGTGGTCGGTAATCTTCTTTCCCTTGGGCAATTCCTCCCCACGTACCGCAAACCGGAGCTTGATTTCCTTGCAGAACTTGGCCATCTTGGCCGCGACTTCGCCGGTCTGAATGGCCAGCTCGTACGTCGGCGAGAGGCAGATCACCTGCGGGTAGGGTTTGCGCGGATCGACGCGACTCAACATGGCCAGCACGAAGGCGGCCGTCTTACCCGTGCCCGACTGGCTTTGGGCGATCATGTTCTGTGGCGGATCGGCCAGCAGTGTCGGAAGGGCCGTCTCCTGGATCTTGGACGGTGCGTTGAATCCCATCGCGTACACACCCTGCAGCAGCTCCGGCTTAAGGTGCAGCGCCTCGAACGATTTGACCGAATGCAGCGGCGAGGATGGATCTTTACGCTGCACCTCGAGATCGAGCTTCGATTCGACCAAACCCTTGCGAATGATTTTCATCAGCAAACTGGCATCGGCCGGGCTGTGAATGAAACAAACGAAATGACATTAACATTTGCACGAGGCCACTATTATCCATCACCGAAGCTTACTTGACAGTTTCAATCTCCTCGGACCCGGCAACTGAGGGTGGCGAACCTGCTGAACCATTTACGGCCGGTGCGGCTGGTTCCGCTGCTTCCCCCGACGCTTCCGGATTGCTCTCCGCGCTTCCTTTGTCTTTGCCTATGGCGAGACTGTCCACCTACATTCGCCGACGAGGAAAAACAACGTCCATTAAATTAGTACAATTGCGTGCAATCCGGGGTCAAACAACGCGCACGTACCAGATTCGATATTTCCTGATCTTCCGTCTTCTGCACCCAGTTCGTAGCGGCAGCCGCAGCAGTGGCAGCGCTTGCATTGGTGCTCTCTGTGGCCGTGTCCGCCATCGTTGTGTTGTGCTAGGATGCTAGGCTTGAGATGCACACACACACACGTACGCACACAATTACCCGGTGATGGAATTGCACACTGTACTGCAAACGTGGTTTTTGCGCAACGCTGCGTCCGCAAGTGCCGTGTCACTAGGAACGGTGAGCCGGGGTGTTTTCTTTCGTGAATTTGCACTAGAAATGCACGAAGAAAAAACGTTCTGGCCACAAAGCAAAAGCGGAAAAGGTCCAGGAAGCCAAAGGCGTAGGAGCGAGCGTCATCCGGCGACGGCAAGAGGAATGTTTGACAGTTCGCAACCACCTTGCACAGGGTTCGTCGCCCGAAATTTATGGAACGGTGTCAATTTGTTGAAAAGTTCTATGAATCTATTTGATTTGTTAAAATGCTGTTAATTTAGCCCAAATCGTTTGATCATCAATTTATTGTTTGAATTTTTATACGTTTTCTTACGGTTTTTCCATAGCATTTTCTCTGGAGAATTGAAACAGTGCGTGTAAACGTTGCTCTAAATTGCGAATTTTCTTAAAAATTGTCTACGAAAAATTAAACTTATGGTAATTAATTGTAATAATTACTGATAACACGTTATCATTTGACTTAACTTACATCAATGCCACGTGAAATCGTCTATCTTTTTCAACTGCAGTGTATTCCACTAGCCCTGTCTGTCTGACAGTTGGTTGCTGATGTTATTATTACTTGTTTACAAACTATCCTCGTTCTAGTCGGCAACCAAACGCGCAGAGAGCACGCAGAAACACCAAATGAACATAAAAATCTATCTCTCGTCGAAGCTGATAGAAAAATGCACCTTTTGCGAGCTGTACGGGCTGGTGGAAGATTTGCGAGATGAAATCAGATTCACCGTGCTGGATGCAGAGCCACTGCCGAACTACACGGAACCGATCGGCAAGATATGCAGCGTAGCGGACTACACGCAGTTCCGGGCGGCGCAAAGCGATCGAACGCTACGGGAACAGTTGGCACGGGAGGACAATTTCCTGCGGTTGGCCATTTCCAACAGCGGACGCATTAAACACGTGATGGCAAAGGTTAAAGGCGTTACGATAGAATCGCTGAACAAACTGCTCATCATTTACGACGAGAAGGGCTTCAGCAATCTGGCCGAGAACGATCTGACCGCCGAAGACTGCGACAATGATTTGCTGCATCTGGCCCGGCTAATAAAGGCTAGCAAGGCGGAGCCGATCGGCTGGACGGAACAGCTGCACACGCTGACGGAACAGGATGTGGCGCAACGCATGTACGGTGTGTTCCTTCCCGTGGGTAAAGCTTTAAGCGTGGTTTTGCGCAAAACGGCACTGTATTACCATTTCAACGAGTGGGTGGAATGTATACAGCAGAAGGACGCTAATGCTGTGAAGTGGACGTTACTGATGGACATTTGTTTCGGTGTTGCCATCATGAGTATGATTATATACTTTGGCAATCCCGGCACAAGGTTCATGGAATTTGCCGAGGTACGGGACGAATTTGCGCAACACACGCTATGAAAGACACGATTTTCAAATCACGTTCATTTATTCCATAGATCGTGGTGGATAGTCTGCTGCAGCTGCTGCAAACGCTTCGCGGCAATCCGATCGGATTGAAGCTGAACGGTTCGTTGAATGAATTTTTCTTTAGCTGCTTTAGCTACCAAGTGGACCTTTGGTGGATGTTTTTGAGTGAGTAAAATAGCACACATTAATGTTATCAAAATGTAAACGGTTCGTACCATTTGTTTTAGGAATTCTGTCCCCGGCCATACAGTTCCTGTTCATCCCACTGTCAATTTTGGGCCTGTTCGGGTTATCATTTCAGGTGGCCATGCTTTCCGATTTGATTGTTCTCATCAGTTTACATGCCCATTGCTTCTACATCTATGTGGCGGTGTAAGTAAAAATAATTCATTTCTATGTTGCTTTTTGCTGATCTTCAGTGTATCTCCTTTTTTTCCTTTTGCAGTCTCTATCGGATTGAAGTAGGCGGCATAGGAGCCCTCTATCGTACCGTGTTGGGCAAGAAGCGTAATGTTCTACGAGATCGTGTCGAGGCTCATGACTACATGAACCGCCAGCTGTTCCTTGCCACGCTTTCCTTCACTGTATTGCTATTCCTTCTACCTACCATTTTATTCTACTACATCGTATTTGCATCAGTTTGTAGTCCTATCAGCTGGTTCGTTTTTTTCTCTTATGAATCTCAAACGGTGTTCTATGTACCATTCCAGCTTCGTTTTGCTATTTACTGCCTATCGTACACGCTGATGAAGATACGTCGCACCATTCTTCGATTTCCGTTCGATGCGATGGTCCGCTGGCTGCGGGGCGTGTACACCAACTTGGAAAGCTTGGAAATATACAACATCGGTTCGATCGCGAAGGAAAACGTAACGATCACGTACGTAGCGCCACGCACGGCTACCTTCTGGTTCCGGGACACCTCGAGCGATTTCCCACGCTGGGAACCAAAGTGCCAAACTAGCAGAACGATTTGGGAGTTTTTAGTTAGCCTTATTAAGGGAGAGCTTGTTACCTTCATTCAGCCGGACGAACGGATAACGCCGCCTGCAAAGGAGAGGGAAAAATAAATGCGATCCAGTTTCCAGTCTATGGACGGGTTCCAATAATAGGATAATTCTTGTGCTGCGCTTTATTCCTTTTTTCGTTTGTTTAATGCAGGCTTGTGGGTTTTCTGCTGCAATCGGCTGTTTCGTGTAACCGTCTGAAACCGGTGCCAAGCGATTTGAATGTGAAATGTTTCACATCCCCGCTACATCATTTCTACACAGCAGTGCGATAATCGCGTTTCAACCGGCACGACCTAACAATGCGTTTTAACCGTAGAGTTGGCAACCAGATTTACACACGTAAGTTGGCAACCGGCATACCCGGGTATTCCACACGTTTTGATGCAAAAAATTAACAATTTTCATAGGTAAACAATGCTTTCTATATTTTAATGCTGTAAGCAAGTAATACCGACCATATATTCTCTTCTATTTCATTTATTCATTAAGTTTTTTTTCATTTTAATATAAAAATAACGGTCATATTGAAATTTGGAATCGCTTGAATTTGACTCGAAAATAAGCACAATACGAAAAGAGGAAGAAGAGAAACGTCATTCTCCATACAAAATGTATGGAATACCCGGGTATGCTGGTTGCCAACTTACGTGGTAAAGTTAAAAAAAAATTCAAAATAAAATACTTACAGGATGTTTAAAATTACAACTTATGCACCAAAAAATCATAAATTAAAAGTTGGGGGGCTACGGCAAATTTCAGGTCAATAAAAGCAATGAATCAAAAGTTATGGCAGTTTAAAGTTGAAAAAAATACCCGGGTATCCGGTTGCCAACTTAAAGGTTAACGATCCTAGGGTAGTTGGAACATTTCTCTCTTCATTGCAGTGGCATAGCTATATCAACCTTTCATTTTGGCGTGATTTTTCCTGTAAAATTGTAACAGAGAACAACTTTCTTCTGTTTGGTTTTGCTGTGATAAAAGGGAAACTGCATATGCTCCGTACTGTCATACCTTGCTGTCAAACGTAGTACGCCATGACCCGACCTGCTCCACTTCGCCTCCCATGAAATGTTGTGATGTTTCAATGTTTTCTTTCTGTGATGTTGTTTTTTGTACACCACCACCCCCCACCCCACCGATAAATGCATTTTTTTATCACTGCAATTCGCGTTTGTGTATAGTGTGCGTGTGAGTTTCCTCCTGTGTTTGCTAGAACACAGGAAGCGTAACGCTATTATCTCTGTTACATACACGTAGCAGCAGTACGAAGCACGATACACTGGAGAGCAGGTGATTCATAGTTGCTGGAGGTAATAACAGCGCAACATTATTCAGCCGCGTAGTGGATAGTGGGTGGGCGAGTGAAAATGTGTAATAGAATGTGGTGCTGATCGATTGTGAGTGTGTTTACGCCATCGCCGTTACGGACGTCGCAAACCGGACAAAGCCACCGCAATGGACTCCAGGAAAGATATCTACAACCTCTGGGTGCAATATACGACAAAAGTTAGTGTGTGCGCTTTCTTAGGGGCGTTGGTTCTTGTACCAGTAATCCAATGTGTTTGTTTGTTTTTTCTCTTTGCTGTTTTATCTTCTTATCTAGAACGAAGAAACCTACTTTCGGCAGTTCATAGCGGGATTCGTCAGTATATGGCACTCCCAGCTACAGCTGGACTTTGACAATGCGCCCCGGTGGGACGCGGTGGCACCGGATCTGGGACCGCACCTGAGTCGGCTGCCAGACGAGCTGCTGCCCGCGATAGAAAAGTTTCTGATAATCGCACGAGACGGTTGTGAAAATGTAAGCAAACATTGCATAACGCTGGAATGGAATGGGAGACACAAACCGAAAAAAACACATATTATCGGTGAACGTGGACGTCATCCCGGAATGGCCGTTTGTTTTGAGTGTACGCCGTACTGGAAATAATCGATCCAATTCTTTACATCCGTTCTAGGGCCGGAATGAAGAAGGGGAGGAGACGGGCGTGCACGGTAGCTCGATGAGAGAAAATGTGCTGCTAGTGCAATGTTTGACCGTCATCTGTCGGCATTTCGAAAACATTGCTGCCGTTATCAACTCGAGTTACATCTCGAGTTGCATCGCCATTTCTAACTTTATCATAACACGGGTGAGTAACGTTTGGATGGTTGTGCGGCTGCAGTGGTTCGGGCTTACACATCATTGACCCAACCTGTTCTCTCTTCCAATAGCTAAACGATGAACGCGGGGAACCGAAGGAGCAGGAAGCGGATCTGCTCTTCGTGGCGAGTGTGGCCCGGCTGCTGGAAGTGCTGTACGATCCGTACTTGACCTGGCGAAGCTACTTACGGGGCCACCACGCGGACTATGCCAGCCTGGGCTACAAGATATCGCAACTGCAGCCGGAAATAGTGCCATTCATATACGACTGCTTCCAGGGCGGTAAGGTGACGAAGCACGCTCGCATCGGCAAAGACCTGGTCCACATTCTCGGTGCCGTTATCGCCGGATCTCAGGTAACTGGCGTACCAAATCCATCCCGCTTTAGGCTTCGTAGAGCGGCAATATTGCGAGAAATTGGCGCTCTCGATCAATCTCGTGTTCGGGCACATTGTTTTCTCTTCGTCATTTCCGCAACTCTGTTCTGTTTTGGTGATTGGTTATGTTTTGTAACAACACTTATCTTTCATACGTTTTACTTCTCGTTCCTGTTTGCTTTTACTCGTTATTGTCCGGCGATACACTTCTGTCTCTCTCTCCCTCTCCTTCAGGTAGCTTTAGTTAACGTTCCGCTACCGAATGTCAATTCGTACTATTTAAATAATCCGGTTGGTGAAGGAAATGAACATGTTTCGGTGAGTTGGGTTTTGTCTGCTTTTTTGCATGCCCTGCGTTGTAACGAAAAAGAAGAAAAAAAAAACAGTAAACAGCTGCAAAAAATGGTTTTGTTTCCTTAGCGCTTCTAACTAACTGCATGATAAAGCTTTGTGGTAAATTATGGCGCCCATTTGTTGTGTATTTGTGTTTTTTGTGCTCTAATTTTATGCTCCTGTAAGTGGTTCGATAAGTAGTATTGATAGAATATTCAATTAACTTTATTTTTCTCGATCAAATTCGATTTGATAAAATAGTTTTACATCTTATTTGCTTCCTGATTTGGGGTCCTCCCGATTTAGGCTTACTATCCAACCCAAAGCAAACCCTTCATCCACAGTGTTGTGGTTGTGTTTCATTAATAATACATTACCTTTCCTAATTTCCAGCACAATGGACTGCGTGCCATAAGCCCTGCAACAGTTAGCATCATTATAGACGTAGTATGTAAATGGGAAAGCAATGCTGAACTGCGGCAATTAATGCTCCACTGTTTCGCGTTGATGGCAGTCATTCTACAAAAGTCTAGTCCCGAGCAGGTAAAATAATACACCAGGGCTAGTTTTGCCTTTACACTCTTTCTGATCGAGTTTTGATTTACCGTTTTCCCCTTTTTTCGCTTTTCCAGCGTCAGATTGATTTGCTGACCATTTTCCAACTGTACATAGGCTCGATACGCGACCTGCTGACGACGGAACACTTCCTGCCGAAGAGTTCCTCGGTGGGCAGCTTCGAGCTGTCGCACGATGACGATAATTACATCGACGTTAGTGCGCTCTGTGCGGCAGTAGCGATCATCCGCGACTTTATTCCCGACCATGCAAACAAGCTCATTCTGTGCAATGCCCTGTTCGAGGCAAAGTTTCTCGCCAACCTTGTGCAGATACCGGAACAAGTGAAGGTAAAACCACCAGATCGATCGAGTAGCTTTATATTTTAAAAACCCTTTTTACCTCACCTTTTTGTGCGCTTGCAGAAGTGGAACATCGATCACCAAACGCTCGGCACGGTGCTGGTGGAAACGTTGCAAAAGTTGTGCTATCATTCGGAAAAAATGCAGCACAATCTGATGCACACCAACTCCATCAACGTGCTGTTCGATGGGTTGAGAGAGTTTGGCAAACCTTCGGCCAGCTTGATCAGCCAGTGTTTGGGCTTTGCGTTTGACGAGCACGACACGAGACAGGCGAACCCGGTGGTGGTCACCAAACTGATCGAATGGATACCGCTTATGGGTGAGCAGGAGCAGAACATGATGAGCGAAGTGCTGCTAAGAAAGTGCGCCGGCAGTATGCAAAGGTGCGTTGAAAAGATGTAAACAACTGATCGAAAGCATTGTTTTTTACCCATTGGTTGTGTTTCTCTTTTGCAGCAAGCAGCTCGTTTGCAGCCAGAGAACGATCAAACGTATCGTGGACGTTTGCCTATCCCGTTGCCAACGGTTGTCATCCAAGTGTGCAATGAATCTGCTGAAGCTAATAGAGGAGCTAGCCAAGTATAGCATCCTGCCCGCGGAAGTGAACAGCCTGTTCCGCCTGTTGCGCCCCGACGCGCAGTTCGAGTACCGGAAGCTGCTGCTGGAGACGATACTGCGCATAACGCAGCATCGCAGCAGCGCCGGCTCGATGCCGGACAATTTTCTCGATATCCAGACGAACACCAGCGGCATCACGATACCCGAGATACGCAAATGGGAAACGACGCACGGGTTCGTGTTTCACGCCTGGTTGCGGCTGGAGGAGGAACGCTCGATCGCGCAGAACTATCGCCGGCAGCTGTTCAGCCTGACGACCAACTACGGTACGGGGTACGAGTTTTTCGTGCAGAAAAATGGCAACTTTGTCGTGAGTGTGATCACCAAGAAGGAGTTTTTCACTGCCACCGTCACGTCGCCCCAGCTGCTCGATGGGCGCTGGCACTCGGTGACGGTTAGCGTGGTGCCACCGAAGCGGTTGTTTTCGTACCACCAGATCAACGTGTACCTGGACTCGGTGCAAAAGCTCGGCTCGACGATGAAGTACGCATCGTTTGCGGAAGTGTTTCAGTACTGCTCGATCGGGGCACCGTACAACAATTTCCGCAAGGTGTCGCACACATCGCACCAGTCGAACTCGGCGCGCATGAGCCCGGTACCGGATCCGGGTGTCGCATCGCCGAGCAGCGAGCGGGAAGAGAAAACCAAACCATCGGGCCTGTTTCCGAATCTGATCGAGCGGACGTTCTTCCCCGGGCTGGTATCGCAGGTGCCGAACTATTTTACGCTACCGAGCAAATCAACCTCCTCGCTCGATCCGAGCGTAAAGTCGTACCCGATCGGGATGCAGGACTTGGTGTTTGGGGAGGCGATCTGCTTGAAGGGACAGCTCGGTGCCGTCCTGCTAGCCGATACGAACATCAACCTAAAGAGCCTGTTCGAGGCGGGCCCGAGTGTGGCGAACGTGTTGGCGACCGACATGATCGAATCGTTCGATATGGCCTCCAAGTTTGTGTTTTGCTTCGCGCCGAACGCGTGCTTCGATGGGTTGTGCTTGGACTTGGCACCGGGCAATCAGTACAATGGCCACCTGGTGGCCAGTGTCGCCCACACGCTCTCGCTGCAGAACGCACTGAACGGCATCGGCGGCATGGTGGCGCTGCTACCGATAGTGGACAGCTTGGCGCTGCTGCCCGACGCGGACCTCCCATCGGCGAACGAGCTGATATCGCTCAGCCCGGTCGAGTCGCCGCTGAAGGAGGAACGCTTTGGCGATTGGGAAATGCTGCAGCTAAACTCGCTGACTGAGGCGAAAATCATCCAAAACCCGATCGCTTGCTTCTTCTGCCTGGTGCGCAACTTTATCAGCGGCAGCGAGCTGAACAAGGAGAACATGCTGAAGAATGATGCGATCGCGATCATTAGCACACTGCTGCAGCGGTGCAACGAGCGGCTGTTCGATGTGAACGTGCTGATGGCGGTGCAGCTGCTGATCGAGTCGATACAGAACGAGATGCCGTCGGGCAATATGGAGCTGCTGCACGTGCTGCATCGCGATCTGGTGTTTAACTTTCGCATCTGGGCGAAGGCACAGTTCCAGATCGTGATCGGGCACGTGCAGTACATTAGCACGATTATTAAGGACGATCGGAAGTACTTCCGCCGGCACTTTGGCATACAGTATCTGCTGGATGTAATACAGGAGCATTTTACCAACAACGCCAGCCTGCCGCCCCAGGACGCAAAGATGGTACGGGAGTCGCTGCTACGTATCGTCAAGTACTACATCCAGAAGGAGGTCAACATTAAGGAGGTAAATGCGGCATGCTCCTTACTAAGGTTTGAGCAAACGTAAATTTATTCTTCCCTTTTCTTATCCGTTTCCGTTTAGATATCGGCAATACTGACATTCCTCACCACGACCAAGCACGAGGCCACGGTTGGCGAAATTATCGATATGCTTGTGCTGCTCATCGAGGGCAAACACGTGAAGGATCAAATATTCCTGCTCATGTACGAACCACACATGGCGGAGGCGATGTATATGCTGTTCATTGATCGTCACTTCGGCAGTGAGGTGCATATGAAGCTGATCAAATTCATCACCGGCATGCTGTGCACGAAGCGAATATCGGCCAAACACAAGGCCGCTCTGCGGCTGTACGATACCACGATCGAATGCCACAGCCTGTACCCGGGACTGTTCTCGTTCATGCTTCCGTTCCAGCTGGAACCGCACGTCATTCTGGGCCTGTTGGATCTGAACCTAAGCTCCGACACCGAAATGGGCTACGCCGGTGCGCTGTGCCTCATGTACCATTCAAATCTGTTAGAGCTCTCCCTAAAGCTGGAAATAGCGCGGCGTCTAATGACGAGCACGTTCACCAAACCGAAAGCGCCCCAAATGATAGCGAAGCAGGTCGGTTGGCAAGAATCGATCGCACGCCTGCTGATCAAGAAGCCGGTAGAGAACCGCTCCGAGGAAGGTGCGGAAAAGGGCAAGCAAAACCTGCTCACCGACATGGACGAGGTGGTGAAGCGTGAAAGCGAATCGTCCGCCGCCGGGCCGGGTGCGGACGATTTGATCGTGTTCGACGAAGAAAACCTGGAGCTCCACGTACAGGAGAGCGGCAAGCAGCCCAACTCGTTCATGTCCGAGGCGGCGACGGTGCTGGAGCACGAGATCAAGGAGCTGGCGGACACGGTGCAGGAAGCGGTAGTGGACAACATTGCCTCCTCGATCACCTCGGTGTACTCCGTCATTCGGCAGAAGACGTCCGACATACAGGACACGATCGGTTCGCTGACGCTCAGCTTCGAGGAATCGGCGGGCCGGAAGAAGAAATCCTCCCTCAGCAGCAGCAGCGAGGAGAACGTGTCGCTGGACGAGTCTGGTTCGCTGGCCGGCGGCACCGCGTCGATGGTGGTCGAGGACCTGCAGTCGACGAAGAGTGGCGAAGAGCTGGACAGCAGTGCGGGCAACAGTGTCGATTCCGCCAGTGAGAAATACGCGGACGACAATGAGGAAGAAAACCTCGTCTGCTCCGTGTCGAGCAGCCTGTTCACGATACTGTGGCGCGGGGTAGAAAACTCGAACGACTCGTGGCAGGAGCGGGGCCAGGTGATGGCCTGCATCAATCTGATAGCGCTCAACAACGAGCTGTACTGCTCGCATCTGGCGCTCCGGCTGCGCATCCTCGAGATGGGTGTGCAGGCGGCCCTGATGGACCTGGCGGAGAATGCTCACCTGGCGCTGATTCATCAGCAAAATGCGGCCCAGCTGTTGCGCCTCGCGTACGACCTGGTGGTGCTCGATCCGAACGAAGACGACTCGAAAAAGTGCTCGGTGAAGCTGCTGGACGGGGTGCTTTCGCTGCTCGACATACTGATGGTGTTTCAGCAGAGCAGCAGCGACGACTGGTCGGAAATGTCGCACCTGTGCTTGGGCCTGCTGCTGAAGTGTTCGCACAGCGCGAACTCGGAAATAGTCGCCATGGCAACGGCGAAGCTGCACGCGCTGCTACAAAACCGCACCAATCAGGACCCGGCCGAGATTGGGTACCTGATGTACAGTCTCAATCAAGCGATGTGTAACGCCATCGAGGTGGACAACGCGGAACAATACTCGTTCCTCATACCGGTGATGAAGGCGCTGCTGGAAAAGTCGCGCACCGTGCTGGGATTGGCCACGCACACACCCGACCTGCCGGCGACTTCTTCCGGGCCGATCTTCTTCCAAGACTTTCAAACCTACTGTGCTAGTCGGCAGTGGACAACGTTTATCGACAAGAAGGTAAGCATTTGTTTACACCTTTTTAATGCACGGGGCTTACCTTTGTGAGGGAATTCAGGTCAAATCATTTCCATTCCTTTCTGCATTGAAACGCCACCTTGGGTACACTTTCTCCCTCTTACATTTATTGTTCGACAAACTTTAAAACAGTTTAATAAATACACTATCCTTCCTATGTAAACGATCGATGTGCACGGAACGCAACACGAAACGAAATACTTTTGCTGTAATGCACTGCTAATGCTGCTCGCTGGAGCGAACCACCGTACTGGTAAAACGCAACCGCACGTGCGGTGATGCGACACGTCTATCTCTATCTACCTCTATCTATCTATCTAGCTACCTATTGGTTTATCGTCGTGTCCGACAGATCCTTCTTCTTCCGGTTGCCGCGCGTACCGACATCGCTAATGTCGTCGTAATTTTCCTCCTCATCTTCGTCCAGCATGGTGTAATCGAGACTACCGCCGGTGGCACTGCGATAGTGCTGCGTGTCTCGCCTGCGGGTCGGCTGGAAACCGCCGCCACCGGGTCGGTCCGATCCCGACTGTCCACCCTGGCTCGATCCGGCGTAGTAGCTGTGCGAGTTAGACTTCTGAATCGACAGTATGTTCAAATCGTCCAGCCCGATCGGTTTCGATGGCCGCTGGTGTGGGGCCGCTGGTTGCTGGTTGCTGGGTGACCCGTTCGCCTGGAAGTAGTTGCTGAGATCGAAATGTTTCGACCCCTCATACTCAACCGATTTGCTGGTGGAAATGGATGAACCGCCCAAAGGTGGTGCCCGTTGGCCGGTTCCCTTTCCCGCCCCGCCACCGCCCTTGTTCTGTGACGACAGCAGCACAAAGTTGGGCGGTTTGGAGTCCTCGGCCGGTTTGGAATGCGTTACGCCGGCCGGTTTGGAATGTTTGATTTGCTTCTTCGGCTCAAAGTCCAGAAACTCGTCCGCATCGATCGCCACCTGATGAAAGTCGGAACTCGAACCGAACGCATCGCGCAGATCGTCCGTGTCGAGATTGTGCGTGATGCCGGTGGACGGCAGCTTTGGCTTCTTCTTGCGACGGCCCTTGAAGCGCTTGCCACCGGAACTGCCCGGTCCGGTTGGGAACTGCTGCTCGTCGGACGCATCGTACGGGGCTGGTTGCTGGTTGCTTTTAACCGGGATCCGCTGCGATTCCGAGCCACCGTCGTAGTAGGAGGTGAACGAGTTGAAATGATCATCCGTCCCGCTGATGGTTTGCAGCGTACTGTGCGGTGGTTTGTTCGGGTTGGTCTTGGTGGGCGTGTGGAACTGCTCCTGATCGTAGCGCGTTGGCAGGCTGGGTATGTACTCTTCCTCGCTCGTGCCGACCGAGCTGTGCGAGGTGGAGTGTGTCGAACTGACGCCACCGTTGTGCGGCGAACGCTTGTAGGACGTTTCGAAATCACCCGAGGGTTCGAATAGGTTCGATTTCGGGTTCGAGGGCACCTCGTACGAGGTGATCGGTGTTTTGTACGGATCTTTGCGGTACTTTTCCAGCGGTAGCTGATGCTTAGACCCTACATCCCCGAACGAGGAGGAGGAGGAGGAGGAGGAGGACGTGTCGGTGTAGTAGTTACCTTTCCCCGACGGTGTGGTGTACGTGTTGATTGCAGTCGAATCAGCAAACGAGGGCTGTTTGATGCCGGTGTGCGAAAAGCTGTGAGAGTAGCTGCCGGTGAAAGAGGGGGAATGTTTGCCGGCCCCAGGGAACCCATCGAACCCGCTGGATGAGTCCAGGAACGAGGGCGGTACCTTCGACTCGAACGTGCTAGACAGCCCGCTGCCGAAGCTGGGCTTGGAAAAGCCACCGTCAAAGTTCGGCGATAGCTCGAAGCTCGGTTTACCGAACGATGGGATCGAGCCGCCCTGGTAGCCGCCGCTGTGCTTGCCGAACGACGATCCTTCGTAGCTGGGCTTGCCGAACGACGATCCTTCGTAGCTGGGTTTGCCGAACGACGATCCTTCGTAGCTGGGCTTACCGTAGGACGATCCTTCGTAGCTGGTGATTGTCTGGCCGTACGCAAACGGAGGCGACCCGAACGTGGGCGAGGGATGAATCGGTGGCTCCCCGAACGAACCGTGATGGTCGCCGAACGATGCCTCGAATCCGGAGCTGTACGGATCGTCGATCGACTGCGGCACGTAGTGGGACAGGGGCGGATAGTTCACGTTCGGCGGGCCGTACTTGCCGCGCGGCTTAGAGGCTGGACGACGCGGTGGCCGCGGTTTGCGACCGCGCGGTGGTGGCGGCGGTGGTAATTTGGGACGCCGTTTGATGACGCGATGTATTTCAACCTCGTGGCGCTTCTGGCGGTGCAGGGCGGCAGGCACGGGTAGAGGTTCAGCAGACACGGCGGACGCATCCTGCCGGTCGGGGTCCGGTTGGTTCGATTCCTCTGCCACGACCAGTGCGACGAGAAGCTGAAATGAGAAGAAGAGTTTCATTTTATTTGCCAAAGTTTCGCTGCATAATTTTCAGAAGATGTTTGAGTCCCCATAATGGCTCCCTTCGTTTTCCTTAAATGTTCGTTTAATACAAAGAAAAATAAAACCGCACATTTTACGACAGCGACGAACAACATTTTCCTTGCAGCCTGCATTGGCCACTCTCCTCCGGTGCTGTTCAGCTGTGTAGTGATCAGCTGTAGTGCAACGAGTGCAATTTTCAAACAACACCCACCTTCCCTCCCCCCCTCATTCCCCATAATACCAACGCCAGTCACACCCATCGGTTGAGGGGTAGACTGTTCGAATGACCGAGAAAAATCGTTTACGCACCTTTCGCCGGCACGCGAAGGCAACCACCCCGACCCAAGATGGGGCTTGGTGAATGTCTCTGAATGTTTGCGCATACACACACACACACACACCCGGCTCGTGGTTTAACACATTAGGGTGGTCGATCAGGCGGGCAGCGGTGCACACTAGAATTTCGAACATAAATTACACGTACGGCACTATCTGCCAAAGGTGACCCCTTCTGCGCCTTCTGCGTTGCGAATCGGCTGCTGCCTGGCGTTGTGACGTTTGGCACTGCAATTTCTGTGCTGCGTTGTCTAGGCAACGCGACAAACTTTTTGTTGTTGTTGTTGCAGCAAACACACTTGGGCCTCGTACGCACAGGGCTCCAATGTGGGTTATTGGAGGTTTTACTTTTTCCCAACACTGTTTCCATCTTTCCATGGGCGTGCGGGGTGTACCCCCGGCCGATCCGATAAGCAGCGGATGTGGACGGAAGAAGGGTGTGGACAAGTTTTTCTTTTCCAGCTAACGTCGAAAGAGAAGAAAAACTGGTTTTTCTAGCTGGCACGGTGGCTGGATGAAAATGAGCCGCGGCTACTTTCGATTTCCTCCGCCCCGGCATGCCAAATCACCAACAGCTGGTCTGGTGGTGTGCGGTGGCACCAACAGGGAACCCAGACAGAGCAGAGCTATGCTTTTCGCGCACGTTCAATGTTTGATTGGTAGTAATTGCTCGGCGTGTGTGTGTATTTTTGTCGGCAAATGTGGTCAAGGCACGATCACGACGCGCTGTACACGATTATCTCCACGCGGTGGGGTTTTAGGGAAAGGATCACCCGGTGGGGCGCAGGGAAAAACGGCGACAGAGTTTGGTGAACAAATTGACAGCTTTGTCAAAGCATTGCGACGCCGGCGGCTGCTGCTGCTGCTGTATGATGCACGTGCAATGTGCAATAACGTCTTCCGAAATCGCCACACAAGTTAATAGAAACTATTTTATTGCAACTAACGCAATGCGCCGGCTGATCTTTCCAATGATTACATTGAAGCGCTAGGCGTTGGAGAAATTTCCCTGTCCAAGAACGGCAGTGGCTAACCACACTCTACCAGCAGCAGCGATCGAACGATTGTGGTTTGCTGTTTGCCTGTGCGATGCCCGCCACCTGCTTGGACCGTCGCGGCAGGAGGCGTACGACCCGTTGGAATCCGATTTGAATTTCTCCTATTTGAATTTTCTCTCGGCAAGCGTGCCACCGTGCCCCGGTGTACCTGATGGCTGAGGTTTTCCATGCAATTGTGGTGCCCGGCTGGAAAGTGAGATTAAAAGCACGGCTCCCTGGTCCCGGGGAGCATTGCAGATTGCATTCAATCGGAAGTCGTAAAACGCATAATTGTAGAGGAGGGTTTTTTCTTCTTCTAATGCAACGGCTACAATTTCTCTTCCTCCATGCGGTGCGATGATTTTATGCGGTGCAAGATAATCGAATAGTTAAGCAATAATATATTCCACCGTGTGCGCTCACAACGTGTGCATCGGGGCACGAGCCATAACAACAGCGGAAAAAACACAAAAAAAAACAGTCGAAGTTCACCCCGGGAGGCGTAAATTGCCTTATCATTATTATGCACCCACAGTGAAAGCCTCCGTTTGGCCATAAAAGCATAGCACCAAGCACAAAAGAAAGAAGGGGAAACTTATTCCAAAAATATTGTGAAAATCCACAACTCCGCCGTTGAGCAGTAAGCAACAACAAGCAGCCAGCGCTGTTAAGGCGCGACACGTTGGATGGTAAAATTATGTTAATGAACCCATCAGTTGTTGGCGCGTTTTATGCTGGGAGGGAACGGTGAAAAATCGTGTATCTTCCGTGTGATATATTTGTATTTTTGTGATTTAAATTTGTGTAGTTGTAACACAGGCACACACACACGTGATTATGCTCCCAGATGCGCCCATTACGTGGCACGTTCTCGGGCTTAGCGCGTGTGGCTTTGATCAGCGCCTCGCGAGATCGCCCCATTAAGGGGATGTCTTACAAATCAACAAGAAGAAAGTTCGCTCCTTGTATGGATTATTTGGAAAATGTGAAGTGAGGTTTAAGTTCCGCCCAAAGAAGCAGCAAAGAAACCACTGGGAGAAGAAGATACTCTTTTTATCGGCAATTATGTAAAGCCTAGAGGCGGGGGCCGCCGCCGGAAGATGGAGTGCCCTTCAAAGACGGACAGGGCGAGCGCGCGCGTGTGTGTGTGTTGTGCGCCCGGAATGCGCTGAAGAGCTGATGTGCTTTCAGGTCAAATGTTATGCAGGGAAATTGTGTAGCTGCCAAAGATTTAAAGTGGATTCGTTTGTTCACCCAGCACGGTTTGAGATATATAGTTGTCAGCTGCTTAACGGGGATTTGAATGAGGTGATTAGACACAGACACACACAATCACTCGTTTTCCCGATGCGCGCGAACCGTTTCGGAAGCGAGTCATTGATAGAGTGGACTCTTTCCAGCTGGGCGCTTATGTTGGGGCACCGTTTGGCAACGCTCGGTTGCAGGAGGGGCGGGGTGTGTCTGTAGTGTCGATGATCAAGCACCACCGGTGTGGTGCCATTGACTGGTCTGCCCGGGATGGCCCGTGTTTGAATGGCGAAAGCATAATGGAACAATTGTGGAATGCTTCATTAACCAATTGGAGTGTGGCAAGAGTTGGTTGTATTGATGAGTTTTATTCATAAATTAGTTACTGTTTTTGTCGTACCATTTGGTCAATCTAAATGATTTTTTTAAAGTGTTGGATGTATTGGAGTATTTAAATTTTTTTACTTTTTTATGTTTTATGCGGTTTGACGCGTATTTACGATTTTTTTTATCACGTTCAAGAAGTAATTCCACATCACTCTGATATTTCATTTTCATCATAATAACTTTTATTTTCTTCACCATGATTTTCAACACTCAACTGACAACGGGTTCAAACCCCGGTGAATAAAGCAATGGCAGAAGTCTGTTGAAATGTTGAAAATCATACTGAAGAAATTAAAAATTAAAAATTATAGATTAAAAAGGAAATTTCACTTGGAAAACCCTGTATTCACCACGTACAAGATGTTAATCCACATCAATTTGATATGTATTTCATTTCCATCATCAATATTTTTAATTTCTTCAGCATAACTTTCAACATTGAGACATGTTTGATTGAGTTTAACAGTTCTTTGTGACGTGTTGAAAATCATTTATATGTAGTATCTTGGAGACGGTAAATAATTATGTTATGATAATCGAATTAAAATTTAGTAACCAATGTGATTTTCGACAGTATTAAAAAAAGTGAAAAACCAAAAATTGCTTTCTCAGTTAGACAAATTTGGATAATATGCCATTCTGTTTTGTATTGTGAATCATAGTTGATGTAACTTTAACTTTTGATCTGCATTAAAAAAACTGCTTGATCATCTGCTTCCATCTCGATCAATGTGGATTTTGTTTTGCAGGTTGCAGACGATCATTAGTTATAATTTAGTTAACAAATGATATAATTTCACAGTGTTAAGCACAGTTCATTTTAATATTGACCTTCCAATACGAAAAAGTTGAGTGTAAAATGTAAAGAATAGAAATGACCCTTTTGCTTCCATGGTACGTCTATCATTTTTTGGCAAACGTTTTTTTTTCAATCCATAACTATGAAGCTGTACATGATACATGATTTCCCTTGCCTAACATACGAAAGATCGCACCGCCCGGAAACGGGTGTAGAGCAGCAGTAGCAGCAGCAGCAGTGTTGCGCAAAACAAATAAGCACTTTGAACCTCGCCCCTGTTTATGCACGCGTGGTCGCAGCGGAAAACTTTCTTCCTCGGCACAGCCCAGATTCGAGGTCAGGTATGATGATGATGATGATGATCATGATTTGGATCGACTGGGTGGTGATGAGTGTGCGATACAATCTGTGTGTATTTCTCGTTTTTCCAGCAGCCTTCATGCTGCAATATTGGGGCATCACCGATCATGTCCCACTGAATCACTTGCAGCATTCCCCCCCCCCCCCCCCTCCCCAGCCCCTCGGATGAGCTGCCAATTCCGTTAGTGATGGTTCAATTTAGTGCGCCGACGCAGAAAGCTTCCCGTAGCCATTTATTACCCGATCAACACGATCATTATCGCTAACCACACCGATTGCACTGGGCGTAGTAAACTCGTCGATCGCGCGTACTTTTCATTAAGGGGCGCTCCGCCGAACGATCGTTGTAAAATGTTAAAAAAGAGCGTGTTAATAACGATCCATCGGTGCATCATGTTCCGGATTTTCGTTTTTGTGTGAAATTTTGGACAAACAAAAATGTAGGTTAGCTGTTTTGAGGAGCCTTCCCAGCTGCGGGAGATTGATGAAAATATTTACCAACAGAAGCAGTTGCTGCCAGCAGGCCATATTGTACACCGTCCGCCAGGAGGGGGAGCTGCTCGTTCTTTAATTCACCAACAAACAAACACTATTGCTAATGCGCGTATCGTTCATAAGCTCACAAAGAAATAGATGCAATTTTTCACTCCTTCACAATTTCACGCACCATCACTGAATGTTAAATGCACCGTACACTGATCTTCGTTTGGATAAACGCCCAAAAGCCAAAGGCACTGCGTTAAGTAATTCCACCTTCTTGCACACCACCAGCTCCGTCGATCGATGGCGAGCGTGTGCGAAAATTTTCCAACCTTGTAGCCCGCGGGACTGTTTTTTTTTGTGGCTGTTTTTCACTCTGTTCCTCGAGACCACCCGCCACACAAACATATACACACACACACACTCGCACCTACAGTTCCGGATCTGCTCTTACTCTCTCGGCCACTTCGGGCTCGCAATGTACAGGCGCGCGTCGTCGGTATCGCTGTTCTTCACACGGAAGGAGCTACTGCGCTGAACGGTGTCTGCGTTTTTCCACTTTCATTGCGAAACTAACCGACCAGCGCTGGAGAGGATCTTCTTTTATAAATTTCCAAACGCTACTACTCTCGCCCTTGCCTGCTGCACACTCACACACACACGCACACAGTACACAGACCCGAACCGGCTTCCCGGACCGGAGGCAGCAGCAGCATCGTCGGTTCCGCCCTTCCCTCCAAAGGGGGTGAGATGGCACAAGGCAACGACGCGCTACTACGCTACGTTTAGTTTCCTCCCCGTGCTGGCCCAGCGCAGAAACGCTACAGAAGACTTGAACGCTTCCATACGCGACGAACCGGCAGAGCAGAGCAAACGGCACGGAAAGAGAAAGAGCGGAAAGAGCGCGGAGTTTGGGGGTGACTGTGAAAAAGAAATGGCATGTCTCTCTCAAGCTAAGCTGTTCACCTTTCTCTCCTTCTAGCCCCTTTCCCCTTTCCCCGGGCCAGGCGGGGAAGAGCGACGAGAGAAAATGCTCCACCACCGCGCGACGAAGAATCGTGCGTTTGTTTGCGCTTCCTCCATTGCATACCGTTCGTCATGGGGGGGGGGGGGGGGGGGGGCATATTCGACACTCGACACAGTAGTACCTATGGGTGGGATTAGTTCTTTTGAATGCGAAGGGAATAAGCGTTCGGGGGTTTGGCAAACAAAGCTCGAAATAAGAAAGATTACTAGAAACGAAGCGTAACGGCTTAACGGCATGGGAATTGTGGCGATCGTGCCAAAATGCAGCACCTTTGCCACACTGCACACTGCACTGCACCAGCGGCACATGATCCAATCCCTGTTTCTAGTGGGACGGAACGAATTATTTATGAGCTTTAAGGAAATCAATAATGCACCCTGCTGATTGTTGATGGGAATTATGCTGCTTATTAAAAATCAATTAATGCATTACCGTTTGGCGTTGTTGAAGCGAGAAGAAGCTTCTCCAACACTGTGCTGTTTGCCTTCTATCGATTGAATTTGTTAACTAAAAACAATACACGCATCTTTTGGCACTTTCTTCCATTGTGACCATTGTGTGATGCTGCGGCTGCCGCTGTTAGTTATGTGTGATTGCTTTTACACTTGAGTGAAATCACTTTCCTTCATGAATAACACTGAAAATATGTTACCTGCGGCAGGCGTGAGTGTGTGTATGTGTATGTACCTTCGCGCTACGGTGCTGTGCTCGAAATTCATGCACAAACCGCAAGTTCGAATTGTGACACATTTCTTCCCGGACCGGCGGATAAAAATCGAAAGTTGCCGCTGTCGTCTGGCTGTCGGTCGGTTCACCAACATACCACCATCCCTCTCGGGTACGGTTGAACGGTCCGGTCAGCTTTCCTTCTCGCTACAGTTGCCATCGCTGCAGCAAAGCACCGAAAGGATCGAACGTACCGCCGAAGCCTTGAACTTGGCGTTCGATGTCAAAATTTAAATTAAATCCAATCGTTCCTGTACCGTTCACACGACGGTGCACCTTCCGCGCGGTTGCTTGCGCGCGGTGATACACCACCCAACGTTCACCACCCAAAGCAGCACAGGAAGCGGAACGAATTGTACGGCATTTTGTCCAGTTTGCAGGAACTGGAAACCGGGAAGCGAAGGTTCCTTAAATTCCGCCCGAGCAGTGTGTCGAGTTTCGTTTGTCCGGATAAACAGGTATTTGTTTGTGAAATTGCGGAATCGTTTGCGCGTTTAAGTGTGTAATGCTGCACACTCGCGTGGAAGTGGAGCAGGTTTAGTAGTGCTGAAAACAAGCTCTCCCCGTACGGATGATCGATAATTTCAGTCGCAGGGAGGAAGGGTGAAACAAAAACGGTAACCATTTTCGAAATGGACCAGTGGTAAAAACGACACAGCAGTTTCCATTTCATGCCAGATTAGTTGTGTTGATGGATTAGCTGCTGAGACACTGTGTGCGGACCATGGGCACAGCTGCTCTGTCACTCCAGCCATCATTGCCAGGCGTATAAGTGCGTTTAATAGCGCCAAAACATATAACTCCTACTGACGTAAAGCTGCTGGGAGAATCTCCACGCGATACACACGCGCAAAAAGTAATAAAATAAATTAACGCTAACTACTTTCATCCATTCACGTGTCATCGAGATGATTAAATATGTTTATGCGATAGATTTTTTTGTTTTACTTGCACCTCTCTCTCTCTCTCTCTCTCTCTCTCTCTCTCTCTATCTATCTCTCTCTCTCTCTATTTATCTCTCTCTCTCGAATGACCCTTACCCGTCCGATCGATCAATCAATAAAGGGCCTGCCTTGATCGCAGGAAGAGTTTTCAGCAATGGTTTGGTTGCTGTGTTTAATTAGCAGGCAAACACGTTTCGCCAACGGTTTCCTGCTTCCTGCGCAGTACATTTTGCAGCGGATTTGTGCTTGCTTTCTTCTGCTTCTTCTTCTTCTTCTTCTCGATTTGCCCACATCCACTCTCGCCCACCGAACGACCGGTTTCTGGTTGGTGCTGGATCGGCGCTTGGATGTTGATTATATCTGCGGTTATACCTAACCATCGGCGCCGCGTCCAACATACACGCTGCTCTCCCAGCGCGCACAAGACCTAATCAATGGGACGCGATTGACGTTGGCCACAGCCTGCATGTAACCTCGTCGCGCGATCAGACAAATGCATTCCAGCCTGCTGTATGCATGCTGCAGAAGCAAAAGCAAAAAAAAAAATGTAAAATATAAAATGCAACACATCGTTTCGGGAAGGGCATTCTAAGGCGGAAGTGCGCTTTCGCTGCCGCGTACCAATGCTGCAATCGCGTGCCTTTGTGCCTGTGTTCGTGTGCCACTGCTGCCATTCATCTTGTGCCACTCGGCTAATCGCACACTATTTGCGGAATAAGAAAGGTTCACCTTCTTCGTGATGCAGCCTCCTCCTCGCCAAGTGGAGCGCATCGTTAGCGAGGGCTGGTAAAATGGCATGGTCTACCTTGGTGTAGGGGAAGTATGCACAGTAGCCAGATACGGTCGGTGCATAATGTACGCTTCCGATTGTGGAGGCCCTTTTCTTCTCCCTGGCCAATGGCCAACGGTCGTGGACGACTCGTCAGCGCGTGATGGGCTAAAAAGGTTATTATTCGGAATTGTGTGATTGTGGGAGGGCTCGAGCGGGAAGCTGGCAAAGTACCGGAAGCTGTGCGGGAGATTGATTGTTTGCGGAAGAATTTGAACCACTGTTCGATAAGATATGCGCTCATCTGTTTCATTCACTTTGCTCCTTGGCCTTACAGATAAAACCACTGTACACCTCGTATCAGAAAGATCTTTCGATCACGCTGTGGGAACCGCTGAACACGTTTTGGG